>NC_079535.1:13122095-13289595 GCF_003711565.1 Takifugu flavidus
TTAAAGCCACATATGAACCTTCAAACAGTCGTTTTGAAGTTGTAGAGACCGGCCCAAATGTGACACACACACACACACACACACACACACACACACACACACGGGTGGTCCGATCTGAATCTGTGTAAATTACATCTGAAACATGACAACACGAGTTCAGACAAGAGCTCTGGTCCCCTGACTGAGTGACTGGTTATACTGGGACAGGGAGGATAAACAGACTGGTTATACTGAGATTGGGAGGATAAACAGACTGGTTATACTGGGATTGGGAGGATAAACAGACTGGTTATACTGGGATTGGGAGGATAAACAGACTGGTTACACTGGGACTGGTTAACCCCCATAAATAGACTGGTTAACCCGCTAGGCTCTCTAGGCTTAGATAACTGCTTTACGTTAAATATAAGGATAAATGATGATGCAGCTTTGCTGAATTAATTATTTCATTGATTCCATGAAGATGATTTTATTTTCTGCTGAGCTAAACCATCAGCTGACTTTAACAACCTTCATTCCCTCTTTTATAAAGCATAAATATAAATCATTTGGCCTTCGTGATTTCCCCAGTGATCCTCCCGCTTTATTCAGGGATTAATTTATATTCCCGGGAGCCGTAATTACAGAGCTGGAGGGTCTGATTCTCCCGCTGGTTGTGCTGTGAACGCCTGCATTGTGGGAATGTGAGCAGCAGTTTTTGGGACTGTCGTTGGTTCTCAGGAACGTCTCTGGATGAACAAACAAACGCAGCTTCATACAAAGGCCGGCTTATGGGCGAGGCAGCCGGATCAAGGAACCAAGTGAGAAAGGTGGGATCTCCACCGGGACCACCACCGGGAAAGGGAACATCAGATTTACAGGATTCAGCGTTCTCCTGGGAAACCAGCGGGTTCTGACGCACCGTTACTGGTTCTACTGGGAATGAACAAGCCTGAGAAAAGGAAGCGAAGCGTTTCACACATTCAAACTTCAGCAGCTGCACAGATGTTTAATTCATCTAAAGTCATTAAAGATGAGAGAATTCAAAACACAGATATTAAAAGACAGTGAAAACCCAGGAAGGATGTTCTGAGACGGTTAACTTTGTGTTCATGTATAAATCCAAATGTGAGGGTCAGAATCATCTGCCGTCCTTTATATTTTATTTTTAATTCATAAAATGAGACCGGGTTCTAAAAGAAACCACTTGATTTCAAAAAGACCTAAAATTTGACCAGCATTTAATGTTGTTTTGCAATAAGGACGATAAAGAGAAAACGTAAGTGTCTAAAAACACATTTATCTGAAGTGTTTACAGAGATTAGCTGCAGATTTCTGCTGCCTGGAATTCAGATTATAGTTTAAACAGAATAACTGAGGTTTGCAAGTTCCCACCTGGGTCTAAAACGTCTTCCTTTCCAAACCTTGAATCCCAGACTGATGTTTTCCAGGATGGTGTGAAGATGCAGGTCTGTGGGACCCCGGCCTGGAATAAGACGTCAGCTTAGAGAGATTAGAGTTAAAGAGCGGTTGGACGTGTGGAGCCCCCCCCCAGCAGCAGCTCCCATCAGATGGGCCCGAGCTGGTGCAGGAAACAGGCCGTTTAGCAGTAATCCCCCTCCTCGCTCCGCTGGAGACGCCGTCCAGCTGCCTCACATTCCCACATCTACAGACAACGTAAGGAAATCACGGGAGGCAGCGATTACTGGGACCTGGACCTTTCACTGTCCGGCTGTTCATACAGGCGCTTCACAAGCAGCCGGGCGAGATGATGGACGACAGAGTATCAGGAAAAGGGAAAAATCTGGGAAAAATCTGGGGGAAATCTGGGAATAATCTGGGAAAAATCTGGGAAAAATGATGCAGCACATGATTGACTGAAGGGCTGAAAACAGGCTGACAGAGCAGCTGAGTCAGCGTCTGAGAATGAGGGGACAGAGGGAGGGAGGGAGACTGGGGAGAGGGAGGGAGAGAAGGAAAGAGGGAGGGAGAGAGGGAGGGAGGGAGGGAGAGAGAGGGAGGAAGGGAGGGAGGAAGGGAGGGAGGGAGACTGGGGAGAGGGAGAGAGAGAGAGGGAGGGAGGGAGAGAGAGGGAGGGAGGGAGAGAGGAAAGAGGGAGGGAGAGAGAGGGGAGAGAGAGGGAGGGAGGGAGAGAGAGGGAGGGAGGGAGAGAGAGGGAGGAAGGGAGGGAGGAAGGGAGGGAGGGAGGGAGGAAGGGAGGGAGGGAGACTGGGGAGAGGGAGGGAGAGAGGGAGGGAGGAAGGAAGGAAGGAAGAGAGGGAGAGGGAGAGAGGGAGAGAGAGGGAGGAAGGAAGAGAGGGAGAGGAGAGAGAGGAGAGAGAGGGAGGAAGGAAGGAAGGAGGAAGGAAGGAAGGAAGGAAGGAAGAAGGAAGGAAGGAAGGAAGAGAGAGGGAGAGGAGAGAGAGGGGAGAGAGGGGAGAGGAGAGAGAGGAGAGAGAGGAGAGAGAGGAGAGAGAGGGGAGAGGGAGAGAGAGAGAGGGAGGGAGGAAGGGAGGAAGGGAGGAAGGGAAGGAGAGAGGGGAGAGAGAATGTAGAAAATGAGTCTGTTAAATCATATCTGATAAATAGTTCAGTGTCAGACCACACACATGGATGAACAGATAGACACGGCTGCATGCACACACCACCCATACACGCACACACACACACACACACACACACACTCACACACACACACACACCACACACACCACACACACACCACACACACACACACACCACACACACACACACACACACCTGGCTGGGTGGGCTTGGTTGCTGGAGGCCAAAGTTGTAACTGACAACACCCAGAGAGTAATTACAAGTGTAATCATCTAAACACACATCACAATTTATGAGTCGGCTGAAAAGTCCGAGCTCAAATCTACAAAAACCATTAAATGCTGTCGCTTCACCAGGAATCAGCTCTAAAACTGGGAAGGGCTGAAAATGGTGAGTTTTTAAGTCCCTGGGTGAGTTTGTCACGACTAAACATCAAAACTTAGTTAAACTGTGAGAACAGAGATGACGTCACCAGCGGTGGCCCTGTAATGCTCAACACCGCCTGTAGGGGGCAGCGCAGGCCGCCGCTTTCTGTCCGATCCTCGTTCTGGGAACAAATAATCTCCAAAATATTCTTATGGATGATAAATAGGAGATCAACACAACAAAATAACAACTGGTTCATTAGCGTTTATCACAGTTATAGTCGATTTCTGAGATAATGTTTAACTTACACACTATGATGTGATTCTTATCTCATGATCATGTGAAAATGCCTCATAATTACAAGATAAAATCTCATAATTATTTTTCATTGCATCACTTAAGATCCAGTAATTATAAGATATGCATCTCATCTCACCATCTGATTGATCTGTTGTCCTAGCAACAGCTTTAGAACGACGTGTTCCATTAATGGTCCTCTGGATTTATGAGCAGTTACGTCCTCAGTTTAACACTGTGGAATGTAAATATCAGAGATATAAATGTATAGATGTGCATTCAGCTTCACTTTTCAACATTGTCACACAACAGCGATCAGCCACCTACGGATCAAACTGGTGGTTTCTGAACTCTGGGATCTTTGATCCAGAGTCTTTCTCATCATCCTGAGATCTTCTCATCATTAGAAGATCCTGATGTGACGTCTTTCCTACAAATTATGAGATTGTCTGTGTAAATATTGACGGATAAAGGCTCCAAACAGGAGTCAGAAAGCACTTTAATGGGTCAGACTGGCCTGTTTCGCTTATTTACCTGGAGAAAAGATGATGTGGGAATGATTTAAACAGGAATTCACAGGTTTCTGGTGGAACCTCCATCAAACCTGATGAGACGAATAATTTAGAAGCGGAGACGTGAACGACCTCAGCTGAACCGTGTGATGGAGCCTCTGGAAGGTCTCGCGTCCTCTCGGCTTCTTCCCAAACCTGAATCAGACAAATAAAAGTTTCCCTGACGACGGCTGTGTTTCACCGCAGGATCATTCCGCCCCGACACGCCGGCCGAGGAGAAGCAGAGCTCCGCTGGCAGCCCGAGAGAAGCTCCAGGTTCGGTTTGTCTGGACACGAAACAAGCGAACGGTGCCAAGACACGCACGCGCACGCACACACACACACAGCACAGGTGGAAGTCAGGCTGTAATATTCACTTCAACACGTGGAGGGAAACGTGCACAACACAGCAATTACTGACTTTAGCCGCGTTAGACGCAGCTCAGACGTGTTTGGCAGGAGCGGCGGCGGCCTGAACCGGGTCTGGGAACAGAACAGCTGCACTCGGGCCCACGGTTGCATCACATCTGACAGAGGGAACAATCAGACGCTCTTGCAAAACAGTTTTCATCACGGTTGGAAATTGGAGGTTCATTTCAGGGAGCGGAAACGTGTTTCCCTCCAAAACGTTCTGCAGGTGAGCCTCAATCTTTTCTCACCTTTCTAATGAAGCCTGCAGGGCCTGGGGGGTGTCTGCCGTCTGGTTCTGCTCGTGTCTGAGCGCTTTCCTGTGTCAGAGGGAGATGAAGACAGACAGCAGCTGCAGGAGGTTCTGCTGCACCTCCGTATCCGTCAGATGTAGCCCTGCTACCTCAGGTGCCCCCACAAACTGCTCCTCCAGCTGCTGCGGGTCAGCTGACCAGCCATGACAGCAACATGCAGGAAGGCTGACGACTCCAGTTAGCATCTGGCAACATTCTGCAGTTAGCACCCAGCGGGTGATGCCACCAAGAACCGACTGGTTTCCAGCATCCTGCCAGCGCATTGCACATGCTAACAGACGGAATCACCGGAAGAGGGAAGCGACTGCAGCGCTCAGTGTTGCAGAGGCCAGAGCAGGGACCATCGAGACCTCTAACACCGCTGTTGTGTTCAGGTCTTAGATCAGGGGAGTTCTGAAAGTCCCGGAGGTCGAAAACCTCCCTTAACCTCAATTTATTAACGTGTTGTTGAAGAATGTGGAGGGTTGTAAACAAACGTCTCAGAATGTGTTTACTTTCCTGTTTCACATTCCCGGAACTGTGGAACAGGAGGATGGACGTACTCCCACATGTGTTCTGCTGCATATCTCCTTGATTTATGTCTCCTCTCCTCAAGCTGGAGCCTTTAAAACGCCGCCGTTGCTGGATCTGACTTCATTCAAGAGACACCAAGATGTTGGAGAAGCACGTGCGTGTGGCTGCCGCTGTCTTCGTCCTCGCCTTCGTTTCCCACAGTGAGCGACTCGCCGCTGGTTCCTCATGCCCGTGTCCGTGTTTGTGTGTCCTGCTCTGTATTTGTGGTTTCAGGTGAGGGAATCATTGGCGGCAGAGAGGCGACGGCGCATTCTCGGCCCTACATGGCGTCCATACAGGTGCCCGAAGGCGAGAGCATGAAACACGAGTGTGGAGGGTTTGTGGTGGCGGACCAGTGGGTGATGACGGCGGTCCACTGTCTGCCGACGGGGTGAGAAGATCTTCTTCTAAATAGGACGTTTTTGCTAAACCAGCCTTGTTGCTAACCGTCGTTTTCATCCGTGCGATTTGTTTTTCAGGCCGAACGGACGGAAGGTGGTCCTGGGGGTCCATTCTCTGAGCCAAGCCGAGGACACCAAACAGACATTTGATATTCTGGAGCTGCACAATCACCCAGACTACAACACGCTGAACTATGACAACGACATCGCGCTGATCAAAGTGAGTCTGGTTGTCTTTCATCTCCAGCTGAGGGAGCCATCTCACATCTGAAGCTCTGCTCTGCAGCTGGACCGACCTTTCAACGCCTCCCACGCCGTCCAAAGTGTGGAATACCTGCGGGAGGGGGGCACCAACCCCGGCACCAACGCGGCGGTGGAGACGGCCGGCTGGGGGTCGGTGGACAACCTGGGGATCAGGCCCGACAAGCTGAAGGAGGTGGTCCTGGAGGTGGTCAGCTCCGCCCGGTGCAAACGCAGCGACTACTTTGGCAAAAAGTTCACAAACAACATGTTGTGCGCGCACAAAATTTGTGAGGATCCCTGCGATAAGCCGTTCAGGAAGGAGGACAGCTGCGACGTGAGTTGGACCGGAGTGTCTCGGCATTCCAGGCGGATTTAACCGCCAATGTTTCGGAATAATTTGAGCTGTTTTATAGTCAAAGCAGTTCTTTGGGACCTTGATTGTGGACTCCTTGTGTTCCAGGGTGACTCTGGAGGCCCGCTGCTCTACAACGGCGTGGCCGTGGGCATCACATCCAACGGTGGGAAGAAGTGCGGCCAGCTGAAGAAGCCTGGAGTCTACACCATCATCTCCCACTACACTGCCTGGGTGGACCGGGTCATGGCCGAGGAACCGGCTCCAACAGAGGCTCCCAGCAGCTAAAGAGCATCTGAGAACCAACCAATGTATTCAAACATCGACCCTATTTACTTCTGTTTGTCTGTTTTGGCTTCACTAACATGTAAATCTGCCAGTTTGATGCTGTCTTAACTGAAATCATGTGTAAGAACCAACCCAGTGGATCTTTAGCAACATCCTGGTTTTGTTGGCACCAGCCGATGGATCCTGTTTACACATGATGAGATATGAAAGAGTAAATATAAAAACTGATAATGTCTCGTTCTTGCGTCCAGATGTGAGTAAAACCGTCAGCCAGGCTTCTCTTCTCTGCACAAACGGAAAAGATCAAATCTTCAGTTTAGTTTAAAAAAAATATCTTTAATTTATTGGGAATTTAATGCTTGCTGCTTTACATCCTCGGAGATGTAGCACAAACTTCGCACCGTGAACCTTCTCAAACTGCTGCTCCCCATTTAGAAGCTGGTGGAAGCGGCGATGCTTCAGGCTGTGATTAATGAGAAAAGTAGCCAGGCCTGACCCGAGTCAGTGTTTATTAGACTCCAAACAGGGACATAAATCCTGAACATCAACACAACGGCGTCGTTTGGGAGGGAACCAGAAATTCCGGAGCAAACTTCTCCAGAGTGGTTTTCTCCTCCAATCAGGTCTCGGTGATGTCGCCACCTGCCGGCCATTAAAGGCATTTTCACAAGAATGCACAATACATCTGTAATATAATAAACCAAAATCAGAGGGAATTTGCGAATAAATGTAGAAAAGAGCTTTGAAAAGAGCTTTATTTCCTCAGAAGGGAGTTCCCTTCCGGCGCCCCCTCTTTCCGCCCCTCCATCTGTCTCTTCCGCTCCTGCAGCTCCTGCACTGGAAACCTCCTGGTGTTGTAGGGTCGACCTCCGAACGCCGCCGCCAGTTTGTTGATTCCAGCCAGCAGCTCTTTCACCTGGGGGTAGCTCAGAGCATTCTGGGACTTGGTGACGTTCAGCTCGTAATAGCGGCTCCCGCATTTCTGGACCACCCCCTGGAGGGTGGCGTGGGCTCCGGCCACGAAATCGCTGATCCTCGGGGGCCTCTGCCCGCCGCCATCGAGGCGAACGAAGAGGACGATGCTGTGCTCCACGGAGTCCCGCCCAAAGACCTTCTGCAGGTGCGCCAGCATGTTGCTCTCGCCCTGGGTGAAGCGCCCCACTTGGAGCACCAGCAGGAAGACGTGGGGTCCAGGCAGGGACAAAGCCAAGCAGTCCTTGACCAGCTCCAGGTTTTCCATCCCATCCTCGTCCCACATCTCAGGGGTGTCCACCAGGATGAGCTGCCGTCCCTCTGCAAACACCTTCTTTCTGTCACAGGCCAGGGTGGCCTGAGGGGCTTCAGGTCGCGACTCACTGACCGAGTAGTGACCACCCGCTCGCTCCAGGATCAGGTTCAGGGCCGAAGTCTTCCCACATCCAGAGAGGCCCAACAGGACGACCGACGTCTTCTTTGCATCGTTACCTTAAAGCACACACAAAAAGTTAAATCAGCTTGTAGATAATGAATTATCATAAAAAAAACAAGACATTAAAATAAGCAAGTTTTTAGTGTTTGTTTTCGTTTCTGTCAGTAAAAACTAAAGTAACGTACTGTATATTAGAAAATGACGAGTAGAAAACACGTCAATCACCTTAATGCAATATTATATGTACTTTACATTATTCTGAAAATATTTACACCCGTGATCAACAACTGCTGTTAGATAAATGTGCTTGTTTACGCTCCATAAATTATTGGTTCCGATTCTACGTAAACAGCGCCCGTGTGTTCCTCTGCTGACCTCTAGTGGTCAAAGATGGGAGGAGCACCAGCTGCTAAAACTAATGTGCTCATGAATGAAATAAAACGAACTTTTCTTTTAATTCAACGTATTTGAAGCAATAATAAAAATGACAATAAGTTACATTTGTGTCAAAGAAGTTACCTTCACTCATCTGGCGCTGCAGCATGGCTCTGTGGCTCACCACGGCCTCCTCCAGACTCTCTCGCTTTGACTCGTGTTTTTTCCTCTCGGCTATCTCTTTCTTCCTTTCCTCAGCATGTTTCACCTTCAGTGCTTCCATCTCTCTGGCTCTCCTGTCCTCCTGGTACCTCGCCAGCTCCTCGAAGGCTTGTCCCTTCACTTCGGCCTCCTGCACCTTCTGCCTCAGCATTTTCATGGACGACTCGTCTGTGCTGCTCCGCTTCGCCGCGGCCAGCGCGGCCTCGCTGTAGCCCGTGCCGCCGTGCTCGGTCAGCGTGAGGTCGACCATCTCGAACAGCGGCCTCAGACCGTCGCCAGCTCCGGCCTCGCTGACTCTGCAGTATCTTCCGTCACAGGTGTTTATCAGCTCCATGAGACTGTCGTCCAGCGTGTCGACAATTTTTACGTTTTCCAGAGAGAGAACCACCAAGAACTTCAAAGCTTCAGCTCCAAAATGTGCCTGCAGGATTTCCATCATTCTTCTTTCCCTTTTTGAATAAAATCCCCCTTCAATCAGCAGCACAAATATACAGACTCCATCTTTGCAGGACCTAAAGCAGCCCTCTATTTCCCGGCCGATGTTCTCCTCGCTCATGTCTTGCTTTAGCTCAGCGTAGCGCAGACAGAGGGAGCGATGCTCCACTGTCAGCTCGCACACCTGGTTGGAGCCCTGAGAACTGAAGCTACACTGCAGATGGTTCCCTGAGCTGCCCTGAAGCAGAGCCTTCAAACAGAGCCACTGTTCTGCTGTGGACAGCACCACCACCTCCGGCCCGGGGCTCCTCACGCCGTCTGACAAGCGCAACATTTCACACGAATCTGCAACATTAAAATGTATCCGTCAACAGCAACGCCATCTTTTCTAAAGAGAAAGCTTCTACGGAGAAGTACTCACCGTGCTGCATGTCTTCTCAGGTGTGCACAGGTCTGAGATCCTTGTCAGCTTAAGAGAGCCGCTGAAACTGGCCGTACTGGTTCTGACAAAGGTACGATGCCAGATGCTTCTTGATGCACCTCAAGGAAGTGCATTCCACTGACAACCCAGGAACAAATGCTGCAGGTCGAGGGTGTCTGTCTCTGGGCGTCATGGCTGAGTTGCACAAAAGAACTTCCCCAGGATCAGGTTTCCCCCGCACTCTTTGTTTTTCAGCTCTGAAGTACAGACTGACAATATTCTTCATCCAACACAAATTGTTGCAATAGAATGGATTAATCATCTTGGTCATAAGTGGGAACTGAAGGCAACTCCTCAAACATAATGACTGGGATGAGTTTCTGCCAGAATGAGGCTTGATGTGGTCGTTGCTGCTGAAACAGGAACTAAGATGGAATGTAAATAAACATCAAATGCAATTGTCATTGATGGTGACAATGGAGGGAAGTGTGCGTTTGGAGTGTGTCCCATCGTTATGGCTAGATTGCTGTCTGACGGGAGCTGGTCCAGGCATCCCTGTGGTGAGGAGCTCCTCTCCATGGTGATGCGCTTACTCAGGGGTTGCACCATCTCTCTGCGGCCGAAACCAAGACAGCACTCCTGCCAAAGGACGGGGGGGACCGTCTGGCAACGACAGATATGTCCGTATTTCTGAACAAGTAAATTAAACCAGTATGTATACGTATATACTTAGGACGTTGGGGATCACTCGAATAAATTCTTTTAATATTTTCTCCTCTTAAAATAAATTGTAGATTTTTTAGACCCCCCCCCCCCATCATGGAATGGTTCAGCCCGTTGCTGCTATCTTGAGTAGACGTTCCCAGGATGATGGAGAGGGACCTTAGTTTTTCCGACTGAAAATTCCAAACAACGTTTTTATAACGTGGGTTGAAGAAACTGCGGCTACGAGCAGCATGGCGGGCATGAGAAGAGTCAACGGGAAAGTGTCCGGGGTCAACCCGGCTGTCAGGTAACATCGACGCCGAGACGCCTGGGAGTGGAGCTAGCATGCTAATGCTAGCTGCAGCAGCTGAGGTTCTAATGGTTCCAGCTGATCCACCGGTCCAAAAGAGCAGGAATCAATCAATATATTAAGGGATCAGTCATCAATAGATGCATATTATGGTCCCCCCCCAAACAGCATTACGATTAATAGAGAAAGCGCAATAATCAGTAGATTTTAACAAAGGGAGTAAATCTGTGCTATTAGTCTGATTTAACATTATTATGAAATCAGGAGTAACTTTAAAAGGTTTAAAATAATCTACTGAGAATTTATGTGGTGCATTTTATGATTGATGGTATTTCTATTTTCTTCTGTGCTTGTATTGAGATTTTCTACCTAAATGCAAATAAATGGTTGTTGAATAGAAGTTTGTGGGGATTTAGAATCTTTAAAGATGGAGGGATGATCCAGAGTTGTTATCACAAATCATGTTCGAATTGCACGTTTGTGTTGCTCTAAAACGCCTGTTTTCAGTTTCTGCCCGGCACTTCTCAGTTCCTCCGCCTGCTTTTTGAGGGCACGTGATGCCATTCTTCTTCGAGATGGTGTTTCTGTCAAAGCTGCTGATGTTTCTGACCAAAGAATATGTTTCTGATGCTGATCGAACCAAACTGTCGGTGTCTGTGTCAGTTGCTGTCGGCTGCGGCAGGTCCAGGCGCTCCTCCGGGACGGTCCGGCCTCCACCGACGGCATCCTGTGCTCTCTGGGTAACAGCGTGATCTTCAGCCTGTCTCCACCTTCTATTAGATGTTGAAATTAATACTTCTGTCACATTTGTTTTAGGAATTGACAGCAGATATAATGAAGGATGCACTGAACTGGCCAAATACCTGTTTTATGGCCTTTATGGAAGAAATCCACCGAGTGTGGAGCACGTTCTTGAGGAATTTCCTGAAGACCTGCTGGACGGTGAGTTTTAAGGTGTCACTGGGAGTCCTTCGGCTGGTTCAGCCTCTCTGAGACGCTGCTGCCTCCTCTCCAGACGTCATTTTGCTGATCAAGGCCCAGTGTGTGCACCTGTACTGCAACCCCGTCAACTACGGCTACCTGCTGCCGTATGTGTCCCACTGGAGGAATCTGCACCTGTACTGCATGACCGAGGCCGAGGTAGGGTGCACGTCCTCGTGTTGGTCACAGGTTCCGCCTGACTCTCACGCTCCTCCAGGAAACACAGGACAGAACAGCATTTGTTGCCTCCAAGCTCTGCAGACACGTTGATGCTTCATGTGTTGAACAAGACTTTCCTTTTTCATCCCTCTTTTCCTCCGACTCCCAGTATGAAGACGAGGAAGCAGCGGAAGAATTTAAAATCTCCAGTTTCCTCACGATGGTGCAGGACTGCTCCCGTATCGGAGTTCCTTACAGCTCCCAGGGTACACGTCATCACAGCTGCTTTACCATCATCCGCTCTATTACGCTTGTAATAACAGTGCTATTACACGAGTCCAACTCATGTTCCGCACTCGCAGGACACATGCAGACGTTTGACATGTTCATGGTGGAGAAGTGGCCCCTGATTCAGGCGTTTGCCTTGGACGGCATCGGCAGAGGGAGCTTTTTCACCATGAAGTATAAGGTAGGAGATGCTGGCAGGGCCGCCGGCGTCCGTCCCTCCGTCCGTCCGTCCGTCCGTCTCACGCTGGTGTTTGTTTTCCAGCTGATGGACGTGAGCGAGAAGCTGTGGCAGGTTTACAACAGACTGGACCCGGTGTCTCTGAACCAGGTCATCACCGAGGTAGCGCCGCCTCTTCTGCCGCTCTGCAGCTCTATGAGGATTCTGAAACTGTCCTAATTCAGTGATTTCCTTCGGTTTACGTGGTTGAGCGTGTGACGGGGGCTCCTCCTGGTCGGGCCTCGTGCATTACGCTGTGAAGATGGTGACTTCTGGGATTTGCTTGTCTGTGTTTTGAAGGACTTGGCTTGTTTCGAGAAGCAGTGGAGCTGTTTCTTCTCCAGCATGGACCTGGAGAGTCACCTGTCCATTTTGGAGCTGTCTGAAGCACAGGCAGGAGAAGTAGGTCCAGTCCTCCTCCACCTCAGGGTGCACCAGCCCTGCCTTCAGGAGGAGTGTCACTGATGATGTTTGTGTTTCGCTCCTCAGCCGTTCCGCACTTATTACACCCATGGCCTGAGCTCCAGCAACATCCCAGATAAGAGGTACTCCCGACCTTCTCCAGACGCTCCGGAGGTTTCACCTGATCCCTGTGCTGATGTAATCAATGTGTTCCAGTCAAGGCCGGCAGCCCTTCGTGCTGTTTGGGAAACATTCCTCCTCAGAGGATTTGGAGAATTACTCCTTCAACTTTGCCTCGGAGAGTCATCAGGTCCGCAGCACAGGTCCTGGAGGCCGTCCAGCCACACACATGGTGAGAACCAGGCTGTGGTGCTTCCATCAGTCCTGCTGCTCAGAGCTCCCCGCAGGTGAAGCCGTCCACACAGGAGAATCCCTTTTCTGGTTCTGCTGTCTGAGAACCTCTGCAGGATGATTCCTTGTCCCTCATGGGAACTGTGAGGTGGCTGCGGTCAGATCCTAACCAGAACACATGCGTCTGATCTCAGATCCTGCAGTGCGCAGCACCCAGAGCTCCTCTGTCCTGCTCACGGACATATTTCTTCGGGACCACTCACTCTCCGTACCTTGGTGAGAAGATACTGCTTTTTAAGCTCTGTTAGATTAATGTCATCACTATTCTTGGTGTCAGCCCTAATGAGTTAGTCTAATATTAGATTTTTATCTCATTTAAATCCATTTGTCTTGATTTAATTGGTCAAAAGACGCACTTACATCTGCTGTGTTTCATCCACAGGGAATCAAAACGCAGAGCAAAAGAACACAGACGTCCTGTAAGTGATTGAACCTTTCAAAGGATATTTTCCCCTCTGCCATTGAGTGAAGTATTTCTGTACGAAAACCTGCAAAATTCCACTTTGACCCAAACCTTAAAATAGAGGCTGGACTCATGCGGGTGTGGAGTTCTGGTGCATCACTCATGGGGTGAAGGACAGATGTCAGCGTTCCCATTCCACCGCGGATCGCACCATCTAATATCTTAATACCCTCTGGTGCTAATACCAGCCAGAGCGTTGCCAAGGATGCTAACGTTATGAGCAGGACTCGTCGTTAACACCAGCACGTGTCTGTCGGGGAGGGCGAAGGGTCTGGTGGAGGTATGTGACCAGACGGTGGAAAAATGTTTATCGTAACAGGATCTGACATCACTGGTGACACGAGCTGCCATTCTGGACCTCACAGGTGCTGCCGCTGGGTCGGGTGCTACATAAAGTTGCTGGGGTTAGCGATCCGTGGAGCGCTGGGGCTAATTTGTTTTGCGCCGAAGATAACCCGTATCTGTTTCAGAAAGGCTGAAACCCGGGCACGAGCCGCGGGGTCGCCTTGCAGAGTGAATTTAGAATGATTGATGTCGTGAGCGTGATCCTAAAACCATTTGGAGGTCATTTATTCCAAATCTTTGGCCCGTGGTTGTTAATGTGACCCAAGTATGACGAAGCTCCCTGGACCTCTGCTGACCTCTGCGCGACCTCTGACATCTGCAAATAAAACAGGACCCCGTTTTTGTGGATGTTTTCACAGTTGCAGCTTCTTGTCTCTGCAGGCTTCTGTCCCAGATTTACTCGGCTGCTGTTCAGGCCGTCCTGTCGGGGATCAAGCGCTTCTCTTCCACCGCCAGCTTGGCCAAAGTCAGCTCATATTCTAAGTGACTGCAGGTGTTAGGGCGTGCACAGGGACTCATGCACTGTTGTTTCAGGCTAAAGATGTGGCGGAGAACACCTTTGTGATGACGCTGGCCGCCCTGGACTTGAGTCGCTACTGCTCTTCTCTCAGGTGCAGTTTTATTCATTCCCCACGTGAACCTTTCGGCCCAACAGGAAGTCAGACGGATTCTGTGTTCCATCCCCAGATCCAGGTGTGACTTTACCATCCAGGCGGTGAATAACCAGGGCAGGTGCGTGTTGTTGCCTGTGGGGGTCTTTCTCTTGGCCAGCTCTACATTTGGCCCCTGTTTTTTGTCCCTTCCAGGATCCTTCCTCTGACCGATGCAGAGAGCCGCTTCGCCATCAAAACAGTAAATCTCGTCTTTTCTTCTAACCACAACAAAGAACTTCCTGCTCAGACGTTCCTTTTGTCGTCCTCAGGCCTCCGTGACCGTGCGTGACATCCCAGATCTGCAGCGGGGGGGCCAGGACCTCGGCTCCGTGGTCTTCTCTGAATCCTTCTTGGAGTCGAGCATCAACATTCAGCAGAAAGGTAAAATATCGATTAGATCAAGTCTGATTACAATCGATCGCTGATCGACTCCACTAAAGAAATTTGATTTCCATAATGAGGACGATTCCCCGCATGGCCGTTAACAGACGGCAACGGTCATTTCGAAGCCGAGCGCCAGTCTAAGAATAACCGCCTCCTGTCCAGACAATCGCATTGGTGATTCATCTCCTCGTCCCGTTCGTTCCCACAGATGGCAGCGTGTCCACGGACGGCTGCTCCACCATCCTGACCACGACGGTGCCGCCCTACGCCTGCTGGCTGGTAAACCTCAGCTGCAAACCCATCTTCCTTGGTCGATCCACACGTGAACGTCTGGAATCCTTTTTTTTTTTTTAAATCTCCAGATGGAAGCTGATGTGAAGCAGTCCCAGCAGGCCCAGCTCCTCATCAAGGTGAGTCCAGCACACGCGTGTTCACACAGCAGCCGTGAAGCTCATCGATGTCTTGGACAGGAGGAGGGAAGCCGGTGTTTGGGCGCCGTGCTGACCGACGCAGACGCAGCGTACCTGTCCTGCAGCAGTCACCTGTCCACACATGAGGAAGGTGAGACCTCCATCTTCCTCCTCCTTCAGTGTTCACATGAATAGTCGCGACTCCACGTGTTTTAAATACTGCAGGGAAAATCGTCTTCTTCTCTGAGGGACTTCTCTTCATCCACTCCCAGTATGGAAGCATCACTCTGGGCAAGAGTCACATCAGAACCATCAGGTTCTGCAGCCCGGTAACACTCGCTAATATAGCAGGGAAGGTCAGGGCCGTTTGGGATGGGGGTGTAAGTGGAGGTGTGGTCTCGTCCCCAGGACTCCGGCGGCGTGGCGTCTCTCTTCGTGGAGTATGAGAGCAGCCTGCTGCCTCACCTGCCGTTCCCCCTCCACACCTCTGACCAGTGTCTGGTCTTTGCTCTTCAGCCTCGGTCCAAGAGCCACAGAACCTTCTTCTCCAAGGTGAAGCAGTGACTGCTGCTGATGGAACAGCTCTTTATTTCAGTGACTCTAATCACCTCCCCGAGGTCCTGAGAGACTTTTAGCTGTTACACAAAGTCTTTTGTTTCAGGTTTTGTCAGTGTGGGAAAATGCTGAATCTGGACTAAACCTGCAGATGTTGGACCAAGAGCAGCTGAGCTGGAGCCAGAGGAACATGTAAGATCACGTCTTGTCTTTGATCTCGTGCCATCGGTGTGCTAACATTCGATCTGTGTGGCTCTGCTACCACAGCCACGCCAGGCTGCAGAAGCTGCACGACAGTCAGGAGCCGCCTGTGGCCAAACGCAGAGGAAGCCTGAAGACCTCCTACTCCCAGCTGCCCGAGCAGGACATGTTAGTGCACTCGGGTCCCTCAGACGGGCCACACCAGCCACAGAACTCTGTTTGCTTGTTTCCTAGTTTGATGTTGCACCTCTTTAGTCATTAAGAGATGTTTGCGTGTTCCTGACGGTTAGATTTTTTTCCCCCTGTCAGGTTTCTGCAGCACTTTGCTCTGAGTAGTGTGAGTCAGGAGGTTATCCTTCATGGCCACCTGGGGGCGCTCTTCCCTTCTGCAGAGCTGAGCGGTCCAGCCAACAGAGAGAGAGACAAGGTGAGCCTGTCGGTCCTCTGAGTTCAGTCTCTCCCGTCAGATGGAGCTAAAAACAGGTGTGTGTGTGTGTGTGTGTGTGTGTGTGTGTGTGTGTGTGTGTGCAGATCATCATCAACATCATCACTGGATTACCAGGAAGCCATAAAGAGCAACTCTGCCGTTTCCTCATACAGTCCAAAGAGAAGAGTGAGAGGTGCCTTTTCCCCAACAGCAACATTAAACATGTTCTGATCCGAGGCTGCAGGTGATGCACTGAGAATGTCCCTCCGCCTGCAGGCTGGCGCTGTACCCGCCTCACCCCAGGAGCCCGTGCAGCTTCTCAGCGTCTCACCTGCAGCAGTTTCTGACTGACTTCCTGAAGAGCCGGAGAGAAGCAGGAGGCCGGAGCCGTCTGCTGGTGCTCCCCCCAGGGTGAGAACGATGGGCTGCGAACGCCTCGGCAGGTCTTCGCCTGAGGCGTCCAGCAGCTGGACGCTGTCTGATGACCCCGTGTGTTCAGATACACAGATGTCCTGGATGTGGTCCAGGCGCTGCTTTCCCACCCGGACCCATCTGTCCCGGCGTGTTTCACCATCGGTGCTGTCACTGCCTGCGTGGAGCCCCTGGCCTCCTTCATGGAGCACAGGTGAACTGTCTTGGCTCTAGTGTGGCTGACATGAGAGCATGAGAGTAGCAGAAGCAGAGTGGATGGCGACAGATGGGCTGGACGTCCAGTTCCTGGAGCTGTGGAGGCTTCGGGCATGAGGTCGGGTCTCTTTCATAAAGAGGATCAGCCCAACATATAATCTCACGCTGCTTTTGTTGCAGGCTTTAGCTGTAGCTTACGCAGCTTCGCGCCGTCAGAGAGCGGCTGAGCCGCCCCACACAGCACTCTGGGTAACAGGCGGGGGCCGCAGAGGGGCCGCTGAGGCTGCCCCCCCCCCACACACACCCCTGTTTTTGTGTGTGCTCAATTTATTAATGTGGTTGGAAATAACTTTACTGGAGGTTTATGCAGCAAGTTCTTCCTGATTATGTGGAGGCTGCTGGGGGCTAATTGGGTGTGGTTAGCTCATCTTGGGCTTGACCCGCCTGTCAACCCCCCCAGCAGATCCCTCTAATCCCTCAGGTCCACATGAACGCCCAGCTCCATGTCCTCAGTCAAGCTCATCAGTCAGTCATGATCTATTCTTTGTGATGAATTTAGACACTTCATTACTTTGTGACAGGAAAGATAAATGCCTCTCAAACGGCCAACGGCCCCAAGCTGGGGGGGCGGGGGGGCGCGCGGGGGGGGCAGCCTCGCCGCTCGCCCTTTCACGGAGCAGATCGATGTGAAATATCAGGATAAATTATGTTAAGATGAAACGAGGTTACAGAAAGCTTTTATATCGGTCAGTTTCCAGCGGCGGTCGTGATGTCATCCTATAACGGCCCAGCGATGGATCACGACATGGGAAGCTCACGGCAGTAACACGGAATTGGCCTGTTCATGGCTCGGCCGCCGTACCGGGATGCATTTGCCCTTTTCATTACCGCCACCGTGACGTGCGTGCTCATGTTTGTTCTTGTCTCTTGTTTCAGATTTGCGTTCCCCAAGCTGCTGGAGCAGTGCAGCCAGGGTAGGCCCCCCCGCCCCCCCTCTGTCCACCCCCCCCCGCCCCCCCTCTGTCCACCCCCCCCCCCTGTCTCTGCTGTCCCGTCTCTGACGTGAGTCCCTTCTGTCCTGGCAGGTGTGGTGAGCACGCTGGTGTTCACGGGGCCGGCGGCGGAGCAGGAGCTGCCTCTGGCGCAGCACCTCCAGCAGCTGCTGCGCTCCTCCAACCCCACCGCCGCGTTCACGCGGGCGGAGAGGGGCGCCGTCACCAGGTAGGGCGTGGCTCCGTCCCCCCTCGGACGGCCCCGCCGGCTCCGTTCTGCTCGTTGTTGCTTCAGTAACTTTCATCCTTCAGGAACGAGGACGTGGCTCTGATCCTGTCGGACAGCAGCTTCAGCGAGCCGCAGATGCTGAGGGCACGTTATGTCCTCTACCCCGGGTGGTGAGTCCATTCCTGCTCTGTTTTCCACTCTGTTGGTCGGAGCTGCCCCCCCCCCCCAGCTTCTCTCCCCGCCTCCCTCCCTGCACCTTAATCGCCACTCTGCCTCAGTTGTTGGGGTATCGGCTGCTGATTGCTGTTAAGCCCCGCGGAGCATCTTGTGTCCTATCACCAGCTGGCCCCTGGCAGCCCAGTAACGAGCTGTTCGCCGTCCAGTTGCCGTGTCCACGGAGGGGTCTCCTTCCTTTTGGAGCGGCTCCAGCGGCTCCTCATGCCTCAGTGGTCAGCCCGACATGAACCTCCGCTAAATTCCGCTGTCAGCTCACACTCCGGACATCTGCTGCCCCTCGTGGGGCGGCTTTGTTTGGAGAGCGTGTGTGCGTTACCGTGTCGGAGACGCTTCTCACACCTCCGCGGCTCGTTGGCCGAGACACTTTAGAAAGTTGACATTTAGGGAATCGTCTCCCGCTTCCACTCCGCTGCTAACGAATCACGTATCGCTGCCCCGTCGGAGTTGACACGTCAGCGGCCAGAGACGGGATCCCAGCGCTCGCTCCGGCTCGCTCCGGCTCGCTCCGGCTCGGCGTTCTCCCCATGTGTGTCACGTGCACGTGTCGTGCGTTTCAGGTGCAGAGGCTGCTTCCCGACCGGTTCTGGGTCTCTGGGCCTCGTCCAGCTCTGCCTGACTTTCAGACGCCCCCTCGAGAGGCCTCAATTTGTGGCTCGGTGTAAAGGTGAGACAGAAAGCAATTTTCTCCACTTTTCGACTGTCCCACGTGTGAGAAGCTGGAGATGTGAGCCGCGGCCTCCAGCACCAGCCGCCCTGCTCCAGCTGCTGACGTGTTTCCCGTCTCCTCCCGATCGCTGTGAAATAAACTCTCTTCTCGTGTTTTAATATGAGACTCTCGTCCTTCTCCTGCAGCCTGGAGGTCGGCGCTCAGCCCCAGTCCCTTCAGAGGAAACGTCTACAATGTTTGGGGGAAAGTCCGATTTTCTGGTAGGAATTCCTTTTACTGCCTCACGGATGAGTCCTCATGTTCTTCATGCAGAGCTTTGCATCGCTACACAGCAGCTGCTCCTCTGCTCCTCTGGTGTCTCCACACACTCTTCCTGCTCCTCTGGTGTCTCCACACACTCTTCATGCTCCTCTGGTGTCTCCACACACTCTCCTGCTCCTCTGGTGTCTCCACACACTCTTCCTGCTCCTCTGGTGTCTCCACACACTCTTCCTGCTCCTCACGTCAGCGTTTCTGAGCACTTTTAAACATGAAGAACTTGTGGGTTTGTCACACACGCGTGCTGAGATGAATGTTAATTCACTACCGCTCCAGCGACCGTGTTAGCTGCTCAGGCTGTACGTGCGTGCGTGCGTACGTGCGTGTGTACGTGCGTGCTGCCTGTGAGATGTTTCCCGTGTGGAACCTGTAGACTCAGAGCAGCTGATGGAGGTGAGCTACAGCACCATCAGAGGGAGCCTGAATGTGACCCCGGACCAGAACCAGCCCCTGAACCTGGGCCCCAAAGACTCCAGCAGCTCCTGCTTCCTGGTCTTTGACGGTCTGGACCTGACAGAGGACGGACTCAAGGACTGGCTCAGACTCTGCGCCAAGCAGGTCAGTTCTGTAGATCCGGTTCTGATCCACGACCCGTTTCCTCACTCCGTGTCTCTTCAACTGCGCTTGCAGACGCAGGAGAAGCCAGAGAGGACCAAGAAGAACCTCTCGCCACAGGAAGTGGAGCACATACGTGTGAGTGTTTCTGTTCAGACTCAGACGAGTGTGTAGGAGCTCCCAGCTGCCCTGTTTGGGCCGAAATTAAAGTCCTGGCATGCAGCGGTGCACGTGTGCACGTATGTGTGCACGTGTGCACAGCTGACGAGCGCTTTTGAGAGCTGCTTCTTCTGCTAATGAGCGCTGAACCTGTGTCCAGGTGAAGAGGCGCCTGGATCCTCTACCAGCAGGCTTCTCCTACGACGGTCGGCAGTACGTGGACGTCTTCGGGGACAAGAGGAGCCTCCATCCCAGTATCCTCCCCCACGGGTCTGAAAGGTTCTGCCGCGCTCCTCCGGACGCAGCCGTTGTTTCCCTGACGCCGCTCGCCCGTGCAGACATGGACGCCTTTATCGCCGAGTACGTCGCCGAGGCCAACAGAGAGGTCGAGCTCTTCAACCGTCAGCTGGAGCTGCGGGGGCAGCCGGACCTCTTCGACCCCTGACGGGCCCGCTGCCCCCATCTGTCGGCTTTAGCTGTACGGGGACCGCGGTGGGGAGGGGGGAGGGGGGTACGTTCCAGCCCACTCCGTTGGTGAGTGCACATTCATTATCCCCTCGCATTCTTTCCTAATTTGCTGTCATAAAGACGTCAGCTGTGCGGTGAGTTACGTTCGGCTTCTTTACCTCCGCTAACGCTGCCGCTAACGGCGCCGCTAGCGCGCGAAGACACCGACGTCAGCGGCAGATAAATCTGAACCGTAACGCAACACAACACGGGATCTTTAGCCCGGCCAGATTAGGCCCTTAAGCCTGCCGGCTTTGAGACGCTCACAATTGAGGGGAATTTCCACTGGCGCACGCCTCCGGCCCGCGCTTTTCTGTTTATCACAGTTGGCAAATTAATGCCTCTATTTCTGGAGCGGCATGGATAGCCGTGTGATTCTGGTGGGCTCCCTCGTGGGGTTTCTCAAGAAGCGCTCCCCCTCTGTTGTCACCCGATCCCCGCTCCACCTGTTATCTTGTCTGCGTGCCACGGCGCGGCGGGGCAGAAACATCAGCCGCGGACGGCTGACGGAGGATGGCGTTAATCACGCAGCTCGCCCTCATCTCGCCGCTTTATTTTAAGACTTCCAGAGTGAATTTAATGAACGTGCATTAAAGAAGACTTCAGCCGCTTGTTCTCAGACAGCTGAGGACGGCGTCGGGAGAGGCTGGAGTTAGCGAGCGTCCAGCAGTAAATCAGCGCACGGCTCGTCATGCATCAGATCACAGGTCAGCAGCCAGGTGGGGAGCGCACGTTCAGTGTGTGTGGGCGGGACCTTCACCTCGTCTTTAACCGTTACCAGCCTTCCCACATCCCACTTCTTCTTGGACACAGATGATTAGAAAGTTTCATTTAGAAGCGTAATAACAGCAGTAATAACAAAAACACTTTGTCTGTAGAGATAAGAAATGCCGCGACGTGTTGATCTTCAGCTCGTGGCTAACGCTAACGTGGTATTGTATCCTTGTGAGGACCTGTGCCGTGTGATGGGTCGTTCTCTCCCCGTGAGCGTCTCACACCGATGTTCTATGCACGTCTTCCTCTTATCAGCAGGACTTCAGAGGAGCCCTGTTGTTTAGGCCCCCAGCTGTTTTGTCCTTTAGCGCGTTTGCTAACGTCGAGAGTCGTCGACCGGCGGAAGAGTCCGAGCCCGTCGCTCATCCTGAGGTCAGTCAGACGGATTAAACACCTCTGGCCCCACATCTGCAGCCGCTAGCGGCACCGACCCGGGTCACCACAGCCAGAGCTCACCAGTGAGGCGCGTACTGGTCCAGCCTGCGCCGGCGTTCTGTCAGTGCTGCTGGTGAAGTTAAACAGGCCGACGTGTCTGAAATAAGAACTCAGATCTGCTGACCTCAACCGCCCAGTCGGTCCAGTCTGGTCCCGACCAGCCGTCCCAGACGTCCCGCTGGCTAACAGACAAACGCGCCGCTAGCGTGTAGTCGTAGCGCGTTCCAGCTAAAGACCTTATTGTTTCCCTCCTCTTTACCTTATGAAAGAAGTGCAATTGTACCTTGTGTGTTCTCTATATTCTTCTTCCGTTTCCCTCCGACTGCTCTTTAAGGACAAACGCTGACGAGCTGCTGAATTCTAATTTGCAGTGATTGCCGCTGACGTAATACCAGAAACGACCTTTAGCAACAAATGAAATGCACAAAAAAAGCATTGCCTCTGCTGACACGTGGCAGAACAAACAGATCAGGGTCGGCTTTTTATCCGTCCGTGGGCGCCGAGCCGGATGTTATGCAGCATAAATCCTCTGACAAAAAGATAACTCTTGTTTAAGCTGCGTCTTTGCTGCAGAGATGCACTCAAAGCCCCCCCCCCAGCAACAGTTGCATCGCGCTGCTGTTGCGTAACACCACAGAGGGTTACCTGGATTGTCAGCGGGGATGACGTCCGGCCAACTAAAGGTCTGAAACATGTCAAAGAGGAGCGGGAGCGTAATTGGGAGGAGAGGAAGCGGAGCAGCCGGTCCTTAAAGGGTGGGGGTTGCGTAAGCTAGTGCGATGTTTAAAGGAGGCTAACACATTTAGCGTCCTCACTATGTGCATGCGTGATGTCACGTGACTCTTGTAGCCTTCCCCCCCACCGGTACGAGAGGGAGAGGAACCAGGTTTGTTTTATCTGTGACGGATCTCAGTTGCCTTCAAGTGACCAAAACTATTTTTATAAACGCAATTAATAAGCTGCGACCAGCAAAAACGGACATTTCGCACAAGCTCCAAAAAACAAGAGATGCAAAAAGGCGCCTGACGGCAGCGTCGGGGCCGTCTGATCCAGCAGTGCCTTGGCCACCGCTAAGAAAAGCAGCTCCATCACGCCCCCCCGTCATGGGGGGGGGGGTGGGTGTTGTCAGGCCAGGATCCGTCCTTCAACCGTCTTGGTGAAAGGAATCTGTGGAGTCCTTCTTTCGAGCAACGTGTGTTTTACTGAGCCAAAGGGGGGGGGGGGATGCCGGCGAGGTGGCGCTGGGGGGCTCGCAGCTATTGGGCTCCCCTCCACCAGGTCATTACGATGCTGCTGCGTTAGCATAGCCGCCGTCCTGCCGACGAGGCTTGATAAAACGTTAGTTTGATTAAAAACGTTATAATGAAAATAGGAGGCGGAGCTTATTCTGCCCCCAGTTGGACCGGGGAGATGAAACTGGGGGGGGGCCCCCAAGAGCCATCCACCCGCCTCCCTGCGTCCCGTCTGGACCCGGAGGCTCCTGCAGCTGAAGTTATCGGACAAAAACAAAGTTTGTGCTTTTCTGTCGGCGAGAAAAATGCTGATTGGTTAAAAGACGTGGACACACTTGAATCGGACATTTTAACGGTGTTTTGTGACGACGTTTGACGTCACGACGGACTGAAAAACAACAACGCCGTCATTGTCGAACCACAAATTACTTTAATGACTTGTCGTCTCAAACAAGCTACTTCAAAAGTGCCAAAATGAGCGTTTAAATCTGCTCCAAACTGCTGGAACTTGTTTTTTTCCTGTGACGGAAGCTTTTCTAACCTTTGTTGTAAGTGTGTTGCATTAAATATTTCTATGTTTGATCACACTCCTGCCTCTGTGTCACTGTGTGTGTGTGTCCTTGTATTGTTGCCAGGCAGAGACAGTCGTCCACATGTCTAACCTCTGACATCAGCGGTTCCTCGCCGCGCCGCTGCCAAGTTCTCCCCAGCGACTCAAGGCGAAAGCCCCGCTCAGACCCCCCCATCATCCAGCCCCCCCGATCCCCGTCCCACCATTGTTGTATTTTTGCTGAGGCTATTTGTGGCCCCTCATGACAAGTCAACACTCGTCACTCTCGCTGGCGGCGCTGCCAGAGCGAGCGGGTCCACGTCAGCCGGCGGTGCTGAGCAGGAGAGAACGGGCCCGTCTAAATATACTCGCCCCCCATCCTCCCGCGATCGCCCCTTTTAGGCAGGTTTCCGATCTGTCCGTCCTAAAATCACAACAGCCGAGTCCTCAGGACGGTGGAACAGTTTTATTTCCCAGATTTTACAAACATCAAAGAGCAAAAGCAGAAGTTTGGCGTGAAATCACCAAAAAAGCGAGCGGAGCACCGTTTGTTCTCTTACCTGCACCCATCAGGAGAAAAGAGCGTTCATTCAACGCCTCTGACCTCTGACCTGCACATTTGCCCCGTCTGGATCGGCAGCTCCGGTCCCAGTCTGTCACTCATGCCGGACCTCCTCCCCTTTGACATCAAAGACCAAGAGGACCGCCATGTCCCCCGCCCCCCCCCGCGGCGGTGGCCAGCTTCAGGGGCTGCAGCCCGCTGAAGACGTCGGCCTCCCACACTCGACTCTTGTTCATCTTCAGATCGGTCTTGGTCTCTCCGATCACGCTCACCCTCTGGGCCCCGGGGACCCGCACCCTGAAGCGGACCCAGGTCCGGGGCTCCAGCAGCCCCACGCGGGGCTCGAAGAGCACGCAGCCCCTCCCCCAGGCGGAGTAGACGCAGGGGAAGGGGGGCCCCGGCCGCTCACAGCTGTTCCTCAGCACAAAGTCACACATGGGGTCGAAGTCTCCGCCCGGGCTGAGCCGGGCGTACAGGCCCAGACGGAAGACGCCGGCGTCGGGGAGGCTGGCGCTCACCGTCACCTTGCTGTCCGTGTACGTGCAGAAGAGGTGGCGCGACAGAGGCGTGGCGGCCATCTTGTCCTCCGCTCTGCTGAGAACGCTGTGGAGCTCCAGGTCCCGCTGGTTGTGGAAGGTGATGTTGCACTTCCCCTGCTGCGTGCTCACCACCGCCGCCGTGTGGCTGAATTTGGACAGCCCCGCCTCCGAAGTGCGGGTTCCCGGGCCGCACGCCGATCCCAGGTTGGGAGGGAACAGCTCGTCCGGACCGAGCGTCTTCCCTTTGCAGTGCAGCAGGAAGTTGGCGACATTCTGGAACTTGACGTCTGTTTTCTCGTAGTCCCGGACGAACACGGAGAGGCGGTAGAAGCCGCGCAGAGGACACAGCACGTGGCAGGTCAGGGCGTCGGGCTGGATCTGCGTCGCCAGGCACCGCTTGGCCGTGGCCTGGTCCAGCGTCGGGTGGACCAGTTCACAGAGCGCCATCAGAGGTCGGGACGTCTTCAGCACCAGATCGAAGACGGCGTCTTCCACCTCGGCCACCTTGCTGCCCTGGCTGCTGCCCGTCACGCCCAGAGATCCCGCCACAGGCTGAAGGCCCCACGACAGGAAGGGGTTCTCTGGAATCTCCTCCGTGGCCCTGGGTGTGGGACACTCCACCGTGAAGGAGCAGACCCAGGTCAGCGGCGTGGTGGCCGACTCGGGCCTGGCGAACACCTTGACGTCGTAGACGCCGCTGGCTGGTGGGAGAATCTGCAGCTTCATGCTGCGAGGGGACACGGTCAGGAGGCCGCAGGAGGAGCTGGTGGAGTCCTTCTGTTCCAGAGACCCACTGTGGAGAAGATCCTGGTGCTGCGTGATCTCATGGGTAAAGGTTATGGGCCTGGGGTAACCGAGGGCGACGTTCGCCTCCCCGTCGTCTGCGGAGGGAAGCAAAGGCAGATGTTTACAGAGGCAACGCCACTCCCGGGCGATGGCGGCGGCGGCGGACCTGTGAGGACGTGAGCGTGAGGAGGGTGGATCAGCCTCAGGCCCATGTTGAAGAACGCTGAGGTCTTGAACACCCGCTTTTCAAACTCCTCCAGGGGGATGGGCGCCTCCAGGAGCTGCCACTGCTCTTCATCGGGGAAGTGTGTGTATATGAACTCCTCGGGGTCGGTGAGGAAATAGAAATCATCGAACCTTCGGGGGGGGGGCGACAGATGGAGACAGCAGGTCTGAGAATCAATCGCTGCTGGTTTTCAGCTCCATGAATAAAAACATGAGGCTCCTCAAACTTCTCTCAAACCTCTTCACGAAACTTTCATGTTCCATATCTACTCGTCCTGCTCCCCAGCAGGCGTCCAGGAGGAACCACTGCCCCCCCAGGAGCACGGCGTTCCACAGATGATCGGATTTCACATTCCTGAGGCTCTGGCCCTGCCGGTACCCGATGCCCTTACTATGGCCCGGCACCTCTTGGCACTCGATGCCCACCTCTCTGTGAACACAGAGCAAACATGTTGTCGCACGTTCTTGGGTTCGCTTCCCTAAACTGCTGGAGCTCAGCTTCAGCTGTTGACCTTCAGGCACGACCTCTGCCGACCTCACCTGCACATCTCCGTACAGAGGTTGGAGTAGCCGCAGCACACGCCGCAGCCGGCCGCTATCACCTCCTCCGGCGCCGTCAGCCTCTCGGCCTGGCCCAGGTAGCCTTTCACATCGTACGCTTCAAAGAAATACCACAATTCTCTTGAGCGGGAGAGTAAAGGTCCCCCATAATTAGGGGTCGGGGTCATAATTAGGGGTCGGGGTCATATTTAGGGGTCGGGGTCATATTTAGGGAACACGCACCGATGTTATGGCACAGCCACACCCAGATCGCACGAAGCTTCTCAAGCTCATTTCTGGCGCCTTTCGTGATCTTCTGTACAATCGCCTTCACGTCGTAAACACACTTTTCCTTCAGCTGTAACGCACAGATCAAAGGGAAGTCAGGTATGTTCTCGCCTGGTGGGAGGGGTTTAAATCTCCCGGCGGTCGAGTCTCTCAGGGCCGTTCCACTGAATAAATAATGTCGTTCTAGCTGGAGGATGCTAGCGCTGCCTGCTAGCTGTGTGACTTATTGGCTCGTGGTTTTGTTACGGTAGATCGGGAGATGTTATCAGGTGGTTCTGGTGGAGATCTGTTGTCAGATCGGACCTATAAGGGATGAAATGCAGACGTAAGAGCAGAAGAGGTTACCTCAGCCCCCGTCCTGATGGCATGTGAGTCGATTCTGTGGAAGACCTCCGAGCTGGCGAACAGGTCTTTTCGACGCCTCCTCTTCTCCGGCGCCGCCCTCTGGCCCGGATGGGTTTTAGGCTTCGGTGGCTTCGGCTCCTCGGCCTCAGTCCTCACCGCGCTCTTCTTCACCGCCGTGATGGTCCTGGCGGCGCTCTCCGACGACAGCTGTCTCTTCGTGGCGGGACGCTGGTCTTCGCCATCGACGCTCAGCTTCACGCCACTCTGAGAGGGGTCGGGACGGAGCGGGAGCCGCGCCCCTGCGGCGTCGTGTCGCACGGAGCCGGCGCTGCTCAAGCTGGGGCTCTGCTGGAGGTCCTGCAGGGACAGGGCCTTCACCTGTATACATCCCTTCTGGCTCAGCTCCTCCTGAGAAAGGCGAGTGGCGGAGGAGAAGGGGAAGGAGAACTTCTGGGCTGCGACTTTGGCTGACATGGTCAGGCAGGAAGCATGGCGTCCTGAGACAGAAGAAAGACAGTAGCGAGGACTATTTTCAGCGAATGTTCGCTAATCCCGTGAGCAGGTA
Organism: Takifugu flavidus; assembly: GCF_003711565.1. Lineage (NCBI taxonomy): Eukaryota > Metazoa > Chordata > Actinopteri > Tetraodontiformes > Tetraodontidae > Takifugu > Takifugu flavidus. Next base: position 13,149,316 of record NC_079535.1, read on the forward strand.
GCGCTTCTACTCAACACCCGGGTGTGAAGCAGAAGGTTCTCCACCTCACGGAGACAGTGATGAATTGGCAATTACGTCTATTATGTCCACTGGTGACCAGAAACGGACGCAAAGGTTGGAGTCGTTAGTCACTGTCGCCGAGGACGTCTCCTGCAGACGGGCGTGATGTTAGAACTTTCCGCATGTGAAGAACCTGCTGAGGAACCAGCAGCATGTTTGAGCATGTTGGGAGCAGGTGGCGAGCGAGGCTACGCAGCGCTAACAGCAGAAAGGTGCTAAAGAGTCGCACACTGGTGCCTCCACAATCAAGAAAGCGATCATGTGACTGGCGTTTTGCTGTTCAAGGTTCTGGTCGTCTTGTCATGAATCTGCCCAGTTCAGGTTCTAACTGTCCTCAGCCCAGCAGCACCGTCCCCGACCCCCCCCCCCCCCCCCCCCCCCCAACCCTAACCCCCGCGGGGCAGCCGTGCATCCCCCTGATGTTCACACAAAACCCACTGATATCAAACGGTGTTCCGTAGAACCACACGGGTCAAGCGGGGGGGGGGGCGGCAGGAAAGTGGCAGGTCTATGTGTGCCCCCCCCAGGTTTACTCACCCTGAGAAGATTGGAGAAGCCTGCTGGATGTTTGCTGAGTGTCAGGCAGAGATGTTTCCACTGTGGTCTGAGTGGTCCCCAGCTGCAGGGGGAGGTTTATATACCCCCCCGGTGGGCTGCCAGGACGGCCCAGAATAACAGGCCTAAAAATACTACAAAGCAGTTAAGACCAGCCAATAGCCAAAGCCCCAACTCAGGAGTGTGACGCGTGTGTGTGTGTGTGTGTGTGTGTGTGTGTGTGTGTGTGTGTGGCTTATAGATGTACAGTCTAATGTGCGTGCGCTGTGTACAAACGGCACGCACACACACACACAAAAAGGCATATTTGAACCCTCAAGTGAGTGTGAGCGTGTGTGTGTGCGTGAACTTTAGCGGTTGGCGCGGCGTTGACGGCCAGATGGAAAAGTCTGCCGCATGCGAGCACGTGTCAGGACGGATTAAAAAAACAGTGGCTCAATAAGCGGCGAGGCCCTCACACACACTTCGGACCGGGTCACGACCTCAGCGGCGGATCCATCCCAGCGGGGGTCCTGACGCCAGGTCTGAGGCCTCGGCCAGAACACGGTGGGCTGCAGTCATTAGGGTTATTATTGATCAGTGGCTCGTTATTATTGATCAGTGGCTCGTTATTATTGATCAGTGGCTCGTTATTGTTGATCAGAGGCTCGTTATTGTTGATCAGAGGCTCGTTATTGTTGATCAGAGGCTCGTTATTGTTGATCAGTGGCTCGTTATTGTTCATCAGTGGCTCGTTATTGTTGATCAGAGGCTCGTTATTGTTGATCAGTGGCTCGTTATTATTGATCAGAGGCTCGTTATTGTTGATCAGAGGCTTGTTATTGTTGATCAGTGGAATCGTGAAAAAGAGCTGTGTGTTGATGACAGAGTGTGACACAACCTCCATATGTTGAGGTTTGATGCTGTTAATGGTGGAGGTGGTAGATCGCCCCCCCCCCCCGAGTGGCAGATCCTGGACCAGCTCACTGAGGAACCACAGAGTAATAATGCCATCTGGAATAGCTGTCGGCCCAAGAATCTCACACTGGCTTATTAGGGAAAGTGTGTGTGTGTGTGTGTGGTGTGTGTGTGTGTGTGTGTGTGTGTGTGTGTGTGTGTCTGGTCCTATTGCAGTTCCAAACTTTTGGACCCCACAAATTTAATCACATTTTAGGGTTAATTTAAGGGTTCGGTATGAACTGAGATAAAGATAGCTGAACACACGTGTCTATGCGTGTGTGTGTGTGTGTGTGTGTTCATGTACATGCTACATAGTGAGGACCAGAACACACACTTCCTCTGCTAAGTGAGAACATTCTGTCTGTTCCTCGTTAAAGGTGCGTTGGAGGGTTCAGGTGGGAATTGGCTTTAAGTTTGGGGTGAGAATGCCTCTGAAAGTCCCCACAAAGACAGAAGAACACGCTGGTGTGTTAGATATCCCTCTTTTTCAGGAAGCAGCGATGCAGCGCTGAATGTCTGACAGCTAGACTCTGTTTTTAATACTTTTATGATGAATGACACACAAAAACATCCGCTTTTAAACACTAATGATGTGTAAATGAGGGAATGTTAATCCTTAAAAGTGCTTCAGTGTTAAAACTATTAGTCAACACAGTAAAAGCGGAAATTCACAGTCTACAGAATGAAATCACAGGAAGTTTGAGCTGCAGGATTCTGTCTTTGCTCCAGCTGAGTGTTTCAAAAGCGTCCCGAGTGTGTTTGCCAATATCTGGAGGTAAGGAAGCTGCTTCCGGAGCTCCCAGCGCTTTTAGCTCCGTAAAAACTGACATAAGCTGCATATTTCAAGTGACGGAGGCTCTTTGAAATCTACGAGCAGCAGGTTCAGGTCGTTTACGGACGGTTTGGAAGTTCTAGAACCTCACAAGTGTCACATGACCTGTCTCGTCTAACAGAATGAGTGTAACACTTATAAACACCTAGAAAACGCGGCGCTATCTTCCTTAAAACAACTGAAATGCTAGTAGCTTAGCATCAAGTGACGGGAATTGTCCGCGGTAAATTAGCCCACGTTACATAAAGGTTGGAAAGGAACTGCCATCAAAGACCGCGACCACGTCCATTGATCCTCCAGAGATCAAAGCCAGGAGGCCTTTGATCGCATCAAGCATCATGTTAAACCGCTGTTTATGACTCTTTTACCCTTTGTAAACACAGCTGCATATACGTAAGATATATTTGCCTCCAACTGCCTCATGTACACATCTGTATGTTAGCAACCCTAGCAACTGTTAGCAACCCTAGCAACTGTTAGCAACTCCTAGCAACTGTTAGCAACTCTAGCAACAAGTTCACCATCTCTGTAAGCTGCAACGCTGCAGCTTCCTGACTGATCTCCACTCAGATTGAAACCCAGTTGGACGTTTCCACGCCTTCCTCCAGGGGCGCTCTTGACTCTCTGACCAGGATTCACAACCTTCTGCCTCTCCAGCAACCGTCACACCCCCCTCACGGTAAGCAGCATTTTTAATTTTTAGCTATCAATGCTGTTTAGCTAACATAGCTACAAATGTTGCGTTTTTAAGTTCAGTGATGCTCTTCAGTGAGAGCTCCCTGTGTGTGTGTGTGTGTGTATGTGTGTGTCATAATTAAAAGGAGCACAGGCAGCACAGACGAGGGCCAATATAGTAAAGAGGAAAATTAGACATTGTCTCCATCTTTGTAAACCTCCATTATGAGGAGTATTCTAGTCTTCTCAGTAGCGTTCCATTTCTTTTCTTCAATCTCACAGCTTCTATAGGAGCCGACAGAGAGGAGAACCAGGCTCTCAGTCAGGAGCCTCACCCCCCCCCCCCCCCCACAGGTCCAGGGTGATGGAGCAAGTGCAGGGCTGGATTTTCCCTGAATTCCGGCATATATGTTCCTGTCATTCTGTCACAGATGTAAGGTGTCAGGCGATATGTGAGTAGGAACTCATTCCATATGGATGGAGGAACAGTTGAGCACAACAAACAGCATCAGCGCTGCCAAAAACGATGTAAACAAGCAGCTTTAAATAGAACAAACAGTGAAATGTGGCCCGGCGAAAACAACACGTTTGCCAGTGTTTGTTGCTGCCTCGTGTTCATATCCTGAACTAAAGCTTCTTTACATATGCAGAAATATAGGCCTCAGCACCTGTTCACCACTCTTTTATGGGATGGATTACATGTGTGGTTTATATAAGCAATAGCGTTCAAAGTTGGCTGGAGACATTTCAAACATGGTGAATTTGCTTCAGGATGTGGTTAAAAACGTAGCAGCTCCACAGGAAACGATGGTTTTTAATCAATCGCCCAATTTATCGGAGAGGGACGTTATCTCGGACGTCATGGCAACAGCCAATGACTACGAGAGGGTTGGCTAAACACCAACACAACACAAGACAACACAACACAACACAACACATGTGACCACAGCCTAAAAATCTCACCCAGCCAAGCTGATTTCTGTGGGGGGGGGGTGGCGGGTGGAGTCTAATGACCCCAGGTTGTCATTGGACCCGGCCCTGGGGAAGGGGCCCAGTGGGCCCAAAGACCTGTAGCTCCGTCAGGCTAGCAGAGCTACGTACAGACCAGCAGTTGGTGAGAAGAGGAAGAAGCACAACACAAAATGTGTTTCGCAATAATAAATAAAGTTCCGAAATGGAGGCATTTGATTATGAGCAGCTGCCGATACCGATCCAATACTTTGGAAATGCGATTTTTAAAAAAGGACGATGCATCAAGGCTAGCCCTTAGGTTTTTGTTGTTGTTGTTGTTGTTGTTGAAACAAAGGTTTGCTGTGTTGTGTTTCTGAAGGGTACCGACACTGATTGGCGTTGGCGGTGCGCTCTAGAGCCTGAAGGACGCCACCAGCGGGAGTCACCTGTGGACGTCTGTGCAGTGTTTACGACATTTCCACCTGATTCCGATCTTCCACCGATCCGCCATCAATGAGGCCGGATGGGCGTGTGCTGAGGGTGCGACCCGTCGCGCTACGATCGTAGCTGATGGGCGGAGTGAGGAGGACGGTTCAGGGCGAAGCTCCACAATCTGTTATTCATCTTTCTGCTCCCCAACAAAGAAGAGAAAATTGGAATTCATGATTCCGTATCTGCCCGGTGATGAATCCCGACACAGCCTGCAATTAATCTGATTAGAGATTTGAAACCTTTGCAACCCTGATTGTTACGTACGAGCACGACGGGAGGTGGCGACTTCCTGCTCTTCTTCCTGGTTGGAGCCAGCGCAGGCGGTCCGGAGGACATCTTCCCCCGACCGGAGGGAATCTTCCCCCGACCGGAGGGAATCTTCCCCCGACCGGAGGGAATCTTCCCCCGACCGGAGGGACTCTTCCCCCGACCGGAGGGAATCTTCCCCCGACCGGAGGGACTCTTCCCCCGACCGGAGGGAATCTTCCCCCGACCGCCTGCGCTGGCTCCAACCAGGAGCCCTCAGCTGAAGGAAGCTTAATGCACGGAAACTTTGTTCAAATGCTCGTTTCATTCCCGTCACCTGAACCGGGACAATGTGAAGGCAGGGAGGAAATCCCACCAGTGCGGCGGGGTTCCAGAGCTCGATGGTGACCTAGCATAAATGCTATGAGCTCTAATAGGAGCCTGATTAAACAGGAATCCTCCTGCAGACGTGTCTGGAGTGAGGAGCATCAGGAAATGATCGTTTTCGACGAGGGAGAGATGGGCAGAGATTCCAAAATGAATTTTTTTTAACCACATCAGATAAGGAGAAGGAGCACAGGAATTATAATATGATTAACTGGGACCATTAATCTGCCGTCGTTACCGTCCTCGTCCAGAATTCATTAGTTGAGGACGAGTTCTGTCACGACTGGCAAAGAATTCACAAAACCCACACGAACAACCAAAAGCTCCATGATGAGACGATGTCGGAGCGTGGGGGGGGGTCAATGGGGGGGGTTAATGGGGGGGGTCAATGGGAGGGGAAGGGGGCGTTAATGGGGGGGGGGGTCAATGGGGGGGGTCAATGGGGGGGGTCAATGGGGGGAAGGGGGCGTTAATGGGGGGGGTTAATGGGGGGGCGGTCTCTGCGCCTCTGGTGTCGCCCACCTCACTCTCTAGAAAGTGTGTGTCAGCACTTTAAAGGCAACAAACATTTCCTGTGTGTGTGTGTGTGTGTGTGTGTGTGTGTGTGTGTGTGTGTGTGTGTGTGTTTGGACACTTGTCGGGAAGCTGAAGGTCAAAGGACAGGATCACTCGCTGATGACTGCCCTCCGACACCTGATCACGTGATCAACTTTGCCAGATTCTTCACATTGAAAAGCCTGTTTTAGTTCAAACATCCTCGCGAGGCCCGTCGGCTCCAGCAGGGGCAGTGTGCACGTGTCCACGCGCACATTAAGCTCGAGCGTTCTCAAGACGTGCGGATGTGGTGTGTGTCAGTCCTGCTCTGGCTGTTATTACAGGCTGTAGTTACTGGCTGTTATTACTGGCTGTAGTTACTGGCTGTTATTACTGGCTGTAGTTACTGGCTGTTATTACAGGCTGTAGTTACTGGCTGTTGTTACAGGCTGTTATTACAGGCTGTTATTACAGGCTGTAGTTACTGGCTGTAGTTACAGGTTGTTATTACAGACTGTAGTTACTGGCTGTAGTTACAGGCTGTTTTACAGACTGTAGTTGCAGGTTGTAGTTACAGGCTATTGTTACTGGCTGTAGTTACTGGCTATTGTTACTGGCTGTAGTTACTGGCTGTAGTTACAGGCTGTTATTACAGACTGTAGTTACTGGCTGTTGTTACAGGCTATTGTTACTGGCTGTTGTTACTGGCTGTTGTTACAGACTATTGATACAGGCTGTAGTTACCAACTGCAGTTACAGGCTGTTGTTACAGGCTATTGTTACTGGCTGTTGTTACTGGCTGTTGTTACAGGCTGTAGTTACCAACTGTTGTTACAGGTTGTAGTTACAGGCTATTGTTACCGGCTGTAGTTACTGACTATTGTTACTGGCTGTAGTTACTGGCTATTGTTACTGGCTGTAGTTACTGGCTGTAGTTACTGGCTGTAGTTACAGGCTGTAGTTACAGGCTGTTATTACAGGCTATTGTTACTGGCTGTTGTTACTGGCTGTTGTTACAGACTATTGATACAGGCTGTAGTTACCAACTGCAGTTACAGGCTGTTGTTACAGGCTATTGTTACTGGCTGTTGTTACTGGCTGTTGTTACAGGCTGTAGTTACCAACTGTAGTTACTGGCTGTTGTTACTGGCTGTTGTTACAGGCTGTTGTTACTGGCTGTTGTTACTGGCTGTAGTTACTGGCTGTTGTTACAGGCTTTTGTTACAGGCTGTAGTTACCAACTGTAGTTACTGGCTGTACTTACAGGCTGTTGTTACAGGCTGTTGTTACAGGCTATTGTTACTGGCTGTTGTTACAGGCTGTAGTTACTGGCTGTTGTTACAGGCTGTTGTTACAGGCTATTGTTACTGGCTGTTGTTACTGGCTGTTGTTACAGGCTGTTGTTACAGGCTGTTGCTACAGGCTGTTATTACAGGCTGTTGTTACTGGCTATTGTTACTGGCTGTTGTTACAGGCTATTGTTACTGGCTGTAGTTACTGGCTGTAGTTACTGGCTGTTGTTACTGGCTGTAGTTACTGGCTGTTGTTACAGGCTGTTTAGGTTTCAGCTGGGATCAATCACTCTATCAATAACAGGCTGATTCAACCATAATGCTGAATAATCTGATCATTTCCTTAATTAATCCAGTAATTAGTGCGTCGCTCTAATCCTGATCAGTGGGAAACGGGAGCAGCGTTCCGATCCAGACAGGCTCCGTTAAAGGGAGCAGAAACATGAAACCTTGAGACATCATCATGATGAGCCAACAAGCCGTGTCTCATCTCCGACATCAGAATCTAAAACCAGGTCCAGTTTTAAGGGGGAGATGGAGGCGGGCCCTCCGCCGGCCCGGTCCAGCCCAGAAGCTTGACCCGGTGGGAAGGAAAGATGCTTGATGTGGAAATCTTGAAGGAGCTTGAAGAAGCCCATGCAGAGACTGGACAGTGTGTTCCTGGTGAGCACGAGCAGAACGTGGAGAAGAACCGGCAACATCCCCCCGAGCGTGTAGGATTGTTGTGGCGGTGGAGGGATGAACGCCAGCGAGGAGGTGCTGAAAAACACGCTCTCGCCGTGCCGGAGGTCTCGTTTTACAGTTCCGTGTGATGCAGGCTTGGAGGAGAGCTTAGCCCGGGGGAGCAGGCGGGATTATCGTGTGGCAGTTTGGCGGCGCACGCTTGTTACCGGACACGCACAAGGATTGAGTCTGTCAAAGTCCGACCACCCCGGCAGCCATTATCATGACAAACAAACAGCAGCGAAACTCAAATTACCGCCGGCCAGCGAGTGACAGCGGAGAGAGACGGTGCGCTGGCGCTCGTGCTGGAGTGACTGGGAACTGCTGGGAACCAGAAACAGATTAATTACAGGTAACAAACGGTGACAAATGGTAATAAACGGTAACAAACAGTAACAAATGGTAACAAATGGTAATAAGACGGTAACAAACAGTAACAACGGTAACAAGACGGTAACAAGCGGTAACAAACGGTAACAAACAGTAACAAACAGTAACAAGACGGTAACAAACAGTAACAACCTAACAAACAGTAACAAACAGTAACAAATGGTAATAAACGGTAACAAACAGTAACAAACGGTAACAAGACGGTAACAAACGGTAACAAACAGTAACAAACGGTAACAAAAGGTAACAAGACGGTAACAAACAGTAACAAACTAACAAACGGTAACAAACAGTAACAAACGTAACAAACGGTAACAAGACGGTAACAAGCGGTAACAAACGGTAACAAACAGTAACAACGGTAACAAACACTAACAAACGGAAACAAAAGGTAACAAACGGTAACAAAACAGTAAAAAATGTCTACATCTAGAGTCTGCTGAATTCTGTCTCCTGTCCAAATTGTCCAAACTTTAGTCAAAAATGTTTTCCGTCTTGCTCACAGCGCAGAAGACACTGTAAAAAAATGCCCTTTTATTAATTTAACAGGTCTCCATGGTAACCGTGCAAGAGCATCATCAACGATCAAATGAACAGATGCACTTGAAATTCTGTCTGCACAAGGTCACGAGGTTCCGCGGTAAAACCGAGCACGGGCGTGTGCACGCCGTGTTCCTGCTCTCACGTGTTCCCGTGTTCACCTGTTGTCTCGGTTACATTCTCCCGGACCGTCGCTGCCCCAGAACCTAATCAAGTTGTTCTTGTCCAAATTAAATCTGCTGCTAGTTTGAGACCTGAAATATGTCCTCGTCCCCTTGGCAATACCTCCAGCTCTGTGGACACACACACACCACACACACACACACTCACACACAACACGCTCACACACTCACACATGCAGGCACACACACACACACAAAGACGCTCACACACGCTCATACAGAGGGAATTGCAGTAGTATATTCTGATGGCTCCTGCAGTGATGTGGGGAGGGGGGGGTGGGGGGGCAGCAGAGTAACGAAAACCAGCTGCTCTCCTCTTCCTCTTCCTCTTCCTCTTCCTCTTCCTCTTCCTCTCCTCTCCTCCCCTCCTCTCTCCTCCCCTCCTCTCCTCTCCTCTCCTCTCCTCTCCTCTCCTCTCCTCTCCTCTCCTCTCCTCTCCTCTCCTCTCCCTCCTCTCCTCTCCTCCCCTCCTCTCCCCTCCCCTCCTCTCCTCTCCTCTCCTCTCCTCTCCTCTCCTCTCCTCTCCTCTCCCTCCCCTCCTCTCCCCTCCCCTCCTCTCCTCTCCTCTCCTCTCCTCTCAGGCCCTGGGATTCTGGAAAGCACCTTGAAACAATTTTGATTGTAAAAGACGCTATATAAATAAAGATTCATTTGATTTGATTTGATCTTCATCCTCCTCTTCCTCATCATCTTCATCCTCCTCTTCCTCGTCATCTTCATCCTCATCTTCCTCACCGTCTTCATCCTCCTCTTCCCATCATCTTCATCCTCCTCTTCCTCACCATCTTCATCCTCCTCTTCCTCACCGTCTTCATCCTCCTCTTCCTCATCATCTTCATCCTCCTCTTCCTTCCTCACCGTCTTCATCCTCCTCTCTTCCTCCTCCTCTTCCTCATCATCTTCATCCTCCTCTTCCTCACCATCTTCATCCTCCTCTTCCTCATCATCTTCATCCTCCTCTTCCTCGTCATCTTCATCCTCCTCTTCCTCCTCATCTTCCTCCTCCTCTTCCTCGCCGTCTCCGTCTCCTCTTCACTCCCTGACAACGCTGTGCATCACGTGACCACACCAGCACATGAACCCCAGCAGAGGCCCTGATTATAGAAAAAAGACAAATGCACAGCAGACAGAAAGACGTGCACGAGCACGTGCACAGACAAAAGCAACAAAAACAGGCACCTACGCAGAGACACACAGATGAGTTCTACTCCTACACATGCTGACTCCAGAGCGCAGTTACCAGACGTGCGCGCACACGTGCGCAGCAGAGACGCACGGACAGCGGGCTGTTAATGAAGGTGGTTTCCTGGGAGGAAAAAAGCAGGATTCCCCTTCTGGCTCACTGGTGCTTCATTACTGGCACAGCACCAGTGGAACCACTGCTGCCTCCGCAGCCCCGTTAGATGGCAAAACCGGGTCAGCGCCTTCAAACCGCCGTCTCCTGGTGCTGACGCAGGGGCGGGCGGGCGACCCGAAGGAACGTACAGCACATCTGGCTCGAGGACAAAAGGACACGGCGTGCACTGCCGCAGCGCTCCTGTACGACTCCGGACTACAAATCAGTGAAACGGCATCATTTCCATGGGCCCACAGGGCGCCGGCGGCATCAGAACCGCCAGAAACCACGTCGCATTTCTTTAAAGGACCAACTGATGGCACAGGAAATATAGGAGAGCAGGACAAATAAACCGCTGCTTTTGTTTAGTTCCGTGAGAAGGTCACGAGCAGTCGACGCGTTCAGGCACCGAGGCGCCCTGGCAACACCGTCACGCCGTCACAGAATGTGGCCCGAACGAACACGCGCGGGGAGAACAATCGTGGCTTCTCGTTAGAATATGGTCTCCGTCGTTAGCTGCCTGGCGACGTCTGGAAATCACCTCGTTCTGTCCCATTAGCTCTTGACAGAAGACCAGGGGACGGCTCCTTGCACCCATCAGGTCCAAACATGCTTCTGTGGCTCCTTATGAGCACAGCAGGGGGTCGGAGGGGACAGCGTAGGTGTTCTCGGGGCTCAATCCCAGACCAGCGGGGGAGGGGGGCCTAAGCGTGCTCCTGGAGGCACAGGTCTAAACTGCTAAGCACCCTGTCCACCTTTATTGCTTCATAGTTACGGCGTCTGACAAGCGGTGATTCATCGCTCGCTAACGCACGCGTACCGAGCCGGAGCTTCCCGGAGGCCATTCCCACCTCCAGCCCCATAACGCGCGTTGATGGCGAGCCACGGAGACGCCGCGGGGTCATTGCAGCCGCCTTCGAGTGCCCTGGGAATCAGCCCAAATATTTAATCGCACCTCCACACGGGGGAAGCTTCCCCTCCCAGCGTGGCGGCGGAACGCCGGAGCAAACGCTCCTCGCTGGGGGTGTCGCTGAGCAGGCGTCTGCGTGAAAACGCGACGTAGCAGGAGCCAGTTAGGAGCCCGTCAGAGGTTCCAGATGGATCGGTGATCAGTGATTAAGTCAGATAGGTCACTTTGAAGTGGAAATGACCAGTCTTATTCTCCCGGTTGGTATTATTGTTACAGCAGTGGTCGTAACCACAGATAGCTGGTTTCACTCAGTGGGCCGGTCCTGATCCGTAGGGATATCAAAGGAGGGGCTCCAGGGCCTTTTATGTCCCGTTTTAGCTGGCAGCCCAAACGGAGCCTTTTGTTTGCGTGAATAAACACATCTTTCCTTTTGTCGTAGCTGTCTTAACCCTCTTTCTGGTGTCCAAATACTTCCTGCTGCTTTTATTCCAGAGGGGCCGATGCTCAGATCAGTGACGCTGCTGATCCATGAGGCTCATATTGCTCGGACTGTGTTCTGAAGGTCTCAACGTTGCGTTGCTCCCACCATGTTTCCCCCAGACACACCTGCCTCAGGTTACACCTGTGCTCTCGTGAGCGGGAGCTGCTCAGCGATGTGTAGAAAATACCTTATTAAGTCTATTTATGGAAGTCGTGTCAAGCCAAAACTGATGGGATGAGACGGTTCCGGCACATGTGCTCGCTCCTGGGAGCACCAAGCTAAAGCGGCACCTCAGAGACACATTGAGCCACGCTGAAAGTCGCTGTGATGAGCATCTGAAGGGTCCTGAAGCAGACAGTGAGAGTGGACTTTAAGGGACGCGCCAAGCTAGCATATGGCTCTGGCAGACGACGTGGAACCTCTCAGGTCCTTCTGTTAACGGGGGAGAGGTCGTTGCGGGACAGCTGGACGACTCAAGCCTGCGACTCTGTCCAATGGGGTCGGGAGCTCCAGCTGCTTGGTTTTCTGTTCCGTGATGTTAGCGGAGGTGCTAAAAGAATCCAGGACGCTTCTTTACAAAGGTGTAAAAGGTGGTGTCACCTCTTCAGCACAGCGGCTGTAACAACGCTACAATGCTCGCAACAAAATGGATCCTGTTTTCATCTTGTTGTGTTACGGGGGGGCTGTAGAACCAGAGAGCAACTTTATTGCATCCAAAAAGCGAACAAAAACAGCGTAATAACCAGACTAATGATAACAAAAGAATCCCCCAGCCGTCGACAACCTGACTCAACCATCTGTAAATGACAGGAGCCGCGAGCATCTTTCCCCAGCGCTGCGTTTCGGAGACGTGATTTGGGACGCAGCCGCGCCGTTTGGATCTCGACCGGATCGCGGCCGACCCAGGTTCTGGGTCTGTGGGAACACTTGAATTATCCTCCTGAGAGGAAGTTCTGCGGCTGGCTGAGTGACGCATGCGCCCTCACGGAGGGGAGCAGACCTTATGCAAAGCAGAGCCGGTGGCCACACCGCACGCGGTGATGTTATATATGCTGTCTTATGCAAATGAGCGACCTTTCACAGAGCATTTCCATCAGAGGAGGAAATTAACTCGGTGATCCGGTATCATCTGGGTCTGGTTTCCACAGAAGTGCTGCTTGTTCCAGTGAGAACGCCCCTCAGATCCCACCAATTGGTCCGACTGTCGCGTCTTTAGGAGCTCCTGGCAACAAATATTTACATTCTACTGCATCATATGTACATTAGCAAAGGTTTTTGCTGCTTTTCCAGTCTGGAAAACAAAGGCCGACTTTGCCGAATCACTGGAATTTAAAGCCAGATTTCTGTTTGTTCAGTGATCCAGATTCTAGAGGCCCAATTTGGCTCTTTTTGGTTCATGGCCGAGCAAACGTGGAACATTCCGTCTTCAGTCGGACGTTTGGTGCCGCACAACTAAAGAGTAACGGAAGGAAGCAGGAGAAAGTTGTGCCGGGCTGTAAAAGTTGGTCCTGTTTTCATTTTTGAAGCGTCTCTTTGTCTCCCTGGGATCCGAAAAGCCCCGGCCGGACCCGTCATGATGGGATGGCAGCGGCAGCCGTGGTGCGTGCGCGGCGGAGCCTACCTGACATCACGGAGGTCTTGGCAGCAGAAGGCAGAGGTGTCGGCTCAGATCTGATCCAGCTCCTGTCGCTTTGCTTCTCCGTGATGCCTCCTTCGCCACCATGTGCACTCTTTGATGCCAGGAACGTTGGCTAAAATTAGCAGGAGGGCTGCTCGAGGACGATTCCGCTCTTTTCTCGCCGCTGTTGTCGTTTTGCTCGTCACAAATCTTGTCAAGTGTGATCAGAAACGTTGCTAAAAATAACCATTTAGGGGCCAAAGAGAGGGGGAAAGGTCACGCCGTCGGGGCATTGCATGCCTGAAAGGGGGTGGCGTCTGGACCTGCCTGTTATCGGCACCAGGATCTCACCCGTGCCCCTCCTCTGACTGACGGGGGCAGTTACAGGTTGTTTGCACCTTCTGACTCGACTGCTCGCGGCAAAACCGACGTGAAGAGGCTCAAATTACATTTGGTGGAATTGAGGCGTCTTCGCGACTCCCTGTGCTGCAGGTTCATCCTAACGGACGGAGGCTTCGGCCCCCGGAACGCTCGACCCTCCCACTGTTGCAGCTTCTATCTTGTCGGAGGGCAACTTTTCTTGTTTCCCCACGCTGAATCGGAAGCCGCCCCCTCTACTCGCGGAATTGCTTTTAACCGTTTTTGGGTGTTTGGCGACCCGCCGCTTTGGGGATGATGGTCACGTATGGATGCTAGCAGTCAGCTGTGTTCGCTGTGTTTGTTTAAGATCCTGGAGAAAGATCTGCAGACATACAGCTGAACTCGTTTGGCGAGTTAGCGCCGGACGCTCCACCGTGGCAGCCAGGTGAGCTGACGTGGCTAGAAGCAGGCAGCCATGTTGCTGGTCCGCGCGCGGAGAGCAGCGTGCCTGGGGGGGCGTGTCCTCACGGCTTCTGCCTCGCTGCACGTTAGCCTGTCACAGGCTGCTGACTGGAACGGTGGGACGGTGGAGAGAGGCGCGAGGCGCTAGGACCGCGCGGCGCGGCGGGAGCGCGGGGCTGAGTCACTGCATGTGTCTGAGAGGCAGTCAGAAACAGACGGAGCCAGAGAGCAGAGGTGATCTCGCACTCATCAGCACAGGATAACACAACCATGATGGGTTGACTCGGGGGGGGTGGAGGTTGTTGGTGAGAGGAAGTGTGCATTGGCCACCACCCGCTCAGCTATGGAGACCAACAAAGTTCTGCATTTTGTGCCTTCCGGTAAGTCTCTGAGCCGCTCCTCAGCCGTGCACGACTCAGTGTTGACTGGGAGAAGCTCGGGGTTCCCTACCTTGTGAAACCTGAGAGCCCCCCTGTGAAAAACATGTGCTGCCTACCTTCACTTCCCCTCTGGAGGACGACAGATGTTGTGGGCGTGCGCGCCTTCTCGTGTACATACTTGCTGTGTGCTCTTTTTCTGGACTTGTTTGTGAGAGAAACTGAGTTTTATTTTTTTTTCCCCGGGAGGTGTGGCTGTACGCGCAAGAAATGCAGATTTGTTTTTCATTTTTAACTGTGTGTTTGCCGTCTTTTCCTGCCCCCCCAAACCCCCCCCCCCCCCCCCCCCCCCTCTCGCTCGTGTATGCGGTTTCTGCAGCGGGTTTCTCCACTTGAGGAACTGCAGAAATACCTGCATGTCAGAGACGCGCAGAAAATCCCCAGTATACCTGCCCAGTATAAACAGCTGGAATGCAGAGGAGCCGGAGCTGGAGACGCACTTCATGTGTTGCGCCCGTGCGCGTGTGAAGCCGGAGACAAAGTGTGTGAGACCGTGCACATGCCTGTGTGAGTGTGTTGTAAATTGAAATGATGTGTCCATCCGTGTGTGTGTGTGCGTGTGCGTGTGTGTGTGTGAGGGCAGGTCAGTGTTCTTGGCTGCGTGTCCCCCCCCCCTCTGAAGGTCCTCTGGGGGTCCAGAGCCCATTCGGAGGTGTGATGCAGCTTCCTCCTCAATTTATTTTGTCTGTGATGGCAGAGGGGGATACTGCATCTGTGTGTGTGTGTGTGTGTCGCGCTCCGTGCACGTTGGCTACATGTCGGCGTGTGTTCAGGGCCGTGATGAACGCTGCTGCGTCTCGTCCCCTGAAGACTCGTTTGCATTAATTTGCTGTGTGTTGATTAGCGGGCAGGTTCCAGGATGTTTGTGGTCACGGGAAACGTCTGATCGTCTCCCTGAAATCTCGATTTCACCGCAGGAATTTTCACTCGTCTCCGCTTAACCTTGGCAACCCGCCGCGTCTGCACGGCCGCCGATGACCCAACGACTCCATTAGCACATGTGCTCTATAACATTGGCTTTTCCCACCAACTTTAGCCGCCCGAGAACGCATCGCCTGTCCGGGCGCTGTTGTTGCGACATCATGGCCGCGGCGGCTCGCGGCTCCGTCGGCGCTAACCTGCAGTCAGGTGACGGAGCCGCTGGGGGAGGAGGTCAGCAGATATGGGTCCCAGGTTATGGAGCCGTCAATTAGCAGCGAGCTGCTCTGTGTCGTTACGCGGTGTAATAACACCACGGCACGTTTGTTTCCGAAGCCTCGTTTCCGTTCGGATATCAAACGGCGAGAAGCTGCAGTTTGTGAAGGTGCCGGATGGGAATCAACATGTGATGGAAGCAGGTTATTGTTCTAACTGAATTCCACCGCCCGTCTTTATTTTCTGCTGTTTCAGCCTCATTATTTGTTCCATCTGTCTGCAGTGGAGTTACGGGACAGTGATGGAGGTTTGGGTCCAAATCTGCTCTGAAACGCTTGAATGTGCGGATCAAACTGGTCTGATCTCAGTGATCCAGCTTGTTATGGTTAAAATTTCAGCTCCAGTGTGACTGATTTCGATTTAGGGCGGGGCTCCAGTTAAGACACGCCCACCCACCCCGACCCTCATGCAGTCACCATGCTACGCTAACTAGCTGCTCAGTACTCGCTTTACCTCTTTAGTCACAATCGTCCCGATCCAAGCTACAGGAGTCGTCACAGATTGCATAGTTGACAGGTGCTCGTGTGTATCGGAGGGGCGGAGCCAAGAGTGGCGCCGCCGCCATCGGCCGCCATCTCAGCCAGTTATGACAGACGGGTCAACAACTCTGCTTCATAAGCAAATACGTAAAGAGTGGTTCTTTACTTTACTGGAAGGTCTGGAGTGTAAAAATGTTAAACAGGCCAGATTAGCTCCTGGTCCCAGTATGAACCTGCCCCTCCCCCTCCACCTGCCCCCTCCACCTGCCCCCTCCACCTGCCCCCCCCGCCCCCCGTCCTATTAGCGGGGCGTCCATCTCCACCTGTGACAGACAGCCCGGTAACCAGCGCAGCCGTGACCTGCGCAGCCAGGAAACATCGGTGCCGAGGACACACGGTGGCGGCGTAAATTAGCGCTTCCCCCATGTGGACCTGGAGGTGCCTGTGCGCACGTGTGTGTGCATGTGCCCGCGTGTGTGTGTTCTGTGGATGTGACAGTGATCTCTGATCAGTATTCACCACTGGCAGCAGAGCTCAGAAGCGTCTGAGCACAGCCATCTGGGCAGAGGCAAAACACACGCGCACGCACATGCACGCGTGCACGCACACACACGCTTATACACGCTAATATAAATACACACCGGCAACATGCAAAAGCATCATAAAAACCACTTCAGGTTTGCCACATAAGTGCACACACAACCATTTTAATGCCCTACCTGCACACACACACTAACGCGTGCATGCACACACACACACACACACAGTCTGACAGATATTGTCCATAAACACTGTGTGTAATCATGTACACTCTTCATTCTATTTACACGATTCATTCAATTTCCATAATTTGTTGGTTTCACTGGTGCAGGGTGTCGTCACAGACACCCATCAGTTCAAGGAAATGAGGCTGAAAAACATGTTTATTACAGTCACACACACACACACACGCACGCACACACCCCAGTGTCTTATTTACTGTTGTGTTGTGCTTGTCCTCGCTGCGTCTCCCACACACACATTTGCAGACTGTTATCGCAGCGTTTGGGCAGACCTCTGAAAAATGTGCCATAATAAAGGCTAATGGTGTAAAAGTGTGTGAAGCTGAAGGTTCTGTGTTTACGTCTCCCGGGTCTGCGGCGCTGGAGGCTCCACACACACACTCTCTGTCACCGACTCCGCGTTGAGTCGGTGTGAACCTGCCAGAACTCCTAATCTCTGTCAGGATCACAGCCGGTCCAGCTCCTCGTGTGTGTGGGATCCTCCCGGCCTTCAGCTGCCGTTGGAACAGCAGCTAAATTACAGCTTCTAATTAACCAAGCAGTTGCTGGAACTCACTTCCTGTGTCAGTCTTCTTACACCAGCCAGATGTAGTAATGATCATGGTGGGGGTAACTGGGGGTAGCTGGGGGTACTGAGGTAACTGGGGGTACTGGGGGTAGCTGGGGGTAGCTGGGGTGCCTCTGGGCCAGAGGCAGGAATGCACCTTGGACAAGTCACCGTTTGCTCGCACCCATCTGAACGTCAGTCTCCAGTTAAGCTCGTGTGCATTTTACTGGACCTCACCGGGTCCAGAGAAACCCGACCGGCACATCTGCCCACTGGTGCCGCCAGAACAGTGGCGGTTTTACAGATGACGCCGGGCAGAGCGCCGACGGGCCAACGGACGACGGGACGGCTTACACAGGTGGACACTGCATTTGTGTGTGTGTGTGTGTGTGTGTGTGTGTGTGTGTGTGTGGTGTGTGTGTGTGTGTGTGAGGCATTAGCCTGAACATGATCCCCATTTAAGCTCTATAGATTATTAAAACCCCATTTGTTGATTCCCAGAAAATGAATTTTGAGCGATTACACACATTTAATATGAGACGTCGTCACAAAAACAAACATCGGCCAAGCGAGGGGATAAAGTCAGCTGTCGGGCAGCAGCGACGGCGCCCGAGCGTGGCGTTCGCCGAGGTTCTCCGGTGAGGTGCCCACGCTCGCCTCGGGCAGATCTTTGCTTCTGCAGGGATCAGTTGATGCCGTGTTGCTGGGATCACATGACATGATCACATGACATGATCGCCATCAGCTGACAACAGCTGAACTCTGCCGGTCACAACATCTCCAGGAGTCCTGGAGATGTTCTGACCCAGATGGAGGCGCAGCGCTGCGGTGACCAACAAGCGTTGAGATTCTTTATTTGGGTGTTTTTCCGACCTTGTGGATCATCGATTTCCTCTCCTGTGCAGATGTATTCGTTACCCTGTAAAGTCGAGGCTGAATTCAATTCAGAAGGCGTCATTTATCCCATCCACTCCTTTATAGCTAATTATTTAGGTTGTTAATTAACAGACACAAGTTCTCCCCAGAGCCGACACGTCGTGGGGGGGGCAGAGGAACGCTGCTAAATCTGCTGCTGAAGCTTCCAAAGCTGCACCAACCAGAATGACAGCAAATATTGCAGATTTATTAACAATCCAAAGCCATTTTACTAGGAAAACAACACGGAGCAGATTTATTATTTGACTTTTCCGATAGATTAAATACGTATTTCTTTGTTTTCGTGTTGTCAAAAAACCCGAAACAATAACGAGCTGCCTGATTAGCTCATTTTTCAGTGTTGTTTAAACTGCTCTTGTGCACTAATTAGGTCGGCTTTCTAAAGGTACTAAGAAAAAGTTGCCGTGGACCCAAGGACAGGAGAAACACCTACAACTGCACGTCTAATTAAACCAACGCCCGGGGACAAAGCAGAGAAACAACTAAATGAGAAGAACTTTGGAGCAGTTTATGAATTATTACGCTGTTATATACACGCTAGCAAATGCAAGCTAACGTTACCGCCTCTGCATGTGCACTCTGGCGCCACTAGGGGCCGCTCTCGCGCGCAGAGATTTGTTGAATTAAAATACTTAAAGATGGAATTAAATGGAGACTGATCAATAGGAGACATATAATGGTTCTAACCATCCCAACCAAGACCAAACAAAGACTTTACGTGGCTTTGATGTGGTAGAACAGCATAACGACGCCGTTAGTGACGATTCCACTCACATCCTTGCTTCTCCTTCCATTTAAACCATCAAGGGAGGAGCGGCGCTGGGCTGTAGACGGCCTCGACGTGTTGTTGTCCACAGCATGGTCACGTCTCCCCGTTGATCTGACTGGCAGGAGACAAAAATACCCTCCCAACACAATATTAAGCTTGTTTAGAGGGCGACCATTTTGGTCCCAGGCGTATTTATAGCACAAAGGATCTGTTGACGTGAGTCTCAAAGCAGAAGCCGTCATTGTGGTGTTAAAACTCTCAGCGTGTTTCATCCAGTTTGCTGTAATCAGACGGTGGGGGGGCAGACACATGTCGTAAACACGACCCGGTGTTTAAGGAAGGGAAAGGCCTCCCGGTGGTCCTCCACCGGCTGCGGCCGTCCACGCCACTCTGGGTTTGCTGCTGGGTAATTAGGCCGCCATCTCGCATGTGTCCTCGCGTTCGCTGCGGATTACAGCGCGCCGCCGTCTGCAGGTTGCAGCACAGGAAGTGGCGCTGTGCAGGCGAGGCGTGCTTGGTTCCTATTTAATATCGCTCTCACACGGGCCGCGCTGCTCTCGGGAGGGAACAACTTGTGCTAACAGACAGAACGCCCCCTCCTGCCCCCTCCTGCCCCCACCGCCATGGGGTAATTATTCTAAGATGTATGAACGTATAGGAAGCATGATGCAGACTCATGTGATCGCTCACACGTGCTCCTGGTTGTGTATTTGAAGGGATTCTCTACGTGCACGCGTGGGGACGTGAGGCTCTGTTCTTTATTTCTGCAGTAATTAATGTAAAGCGGAGCACGTTAGCGTGTAGCGGCGGCGCAGAGGGACAGCAGGGAGAGACACACGAGACAAAAGGTCTGACCTTCACAGGAAGACGAGGACAGACAGAAAATGAGGAGCTCTGAAACTTGGTGGACAGTGGGATGGAGATCACTTCATGTTTTCTGAGTTCACATGTTGCCAGCGTGATAGAGTGAAGCTAGCTGGAGGTTAGTGGTTCGGTTCTCACTGAAACGGACCAAAGAAAAGTTGGACTTAAAAAGGTTCTACCTGGTTTGAAATGGAAAGTTGATCCCTGATGGTCCAGGCAGCCAGAGACGCTGTAAACAACAGACTTCAGATACAGAATATAGGAAGAACCCAGCAGATCAAAACGGGACCAACACCAAGCTAACAGTTCCATGCTATCGGGATTGCTAGTCTTGTTGGCTACCGCCACCAGTCGCTAATCTGCTGCTACCGTCTCTGTAACGACAGCTAAAATCCTCATATTAGGTTCCAAGATTCCAAAGATTATTATTTTCATTTTTAAAACTGAGCCAGAATAGAAGAATCTGACAAGTGAGAGCAGATAAAGTTCTGTCAGCCCTCCGGTGCTGATATCAGAGCTGGAGGAGATAATTGTTCCCAGTTTATTGAGCAAATTCATCATTAGGAACCCTGATGAGGAATAATTAATGTGGGAGCGATGGATGGATGAGGGATGGATAGATGAGGGGATGATGGATGAGGGGATGATGGATGAGGGATGGATGGATGAGGGATGGATGGATGAGGGATGGATAAGGGGATTGATGGATGAGGGGATGGATGGATGAGGGATGAGGGGATGAGGGGATGAGAGGATGGATGGACGAGGGGATGGATGGATGAGGGGATGAGTGGATGATGGATGAGGGATGGATGGATGAGGGGATGAGTGGATGATGGATGAGGGATGGATGGATGAGGGGATGGATGAGGGGATGGATGGATGATGGATGAGGGGATGGATGGATGAGTGGATGAGTCCTGCTGTCTTTGACGCCTGTAGCCGAACGATCGGAGAAACAGGCCAAGGGACTTTCTGCCTGTTCCTGCGGCGTCGGCGTCGCTCAGATTAGCGAGCGTAGCTCTAATGGATGAAACGTCTCCATGCTAACGCTCACTGTCACGTCAGCCACCAGCACCGAAACGTTGGGGGGTGGGTTCTAGTCCCGGCTGTGATCCGAAGAGCTCGTTGAGGGTTTCAACCACTGACGTGTGGCTTGGGGATTTGATGCCCTTCAGAAGGATGATGCAGAAAATTCCGGTACGAACGTCGTAGAGCTGGAACAGCTCAGCAACTGTTTCCACTTGGACTCCAGAATGTTGGGAGTTTGGGAGGTCAAAGGTCAGGGTGGCAGCGGCCTGATCTTTGGGTTCTCCTTGGATCTCAGGAATGCCGTTGGGAGCAAACATGAACTTGGCCTCAGGGTTGAATGGACTCCATCGTAAAGGTCAGAGGTCGGTCAGGAGCCGTGAATGACGTGTTTTTAGGGATTTTTGGTTCCCGAAACTATAGAAAAATATTGGATTTGCTACAATTATCCTGCGTTCAGTGTGGACCAATCAAAGCAACGTTGATGCGCAACAGCATTTGAAGTCGTAGACAGGAAGTGGCAGGAAGTGACAGGAAGTGGCAGGAAGTGACAGGAAGTGGCAGGAAGTGGCAGGAAGTGACAGGAAGTGACAGGAAGTGGTATGAAGGGACAGGAAATGCAAAAACCAGTACAGAGAAAGTCCAGACTGGAACTGTCAGCTTTAATTGGGACGCTTTAACATTACTGGCTAAATCTCTCGTGATACTTTAGAAAACCTACATTTATGTCAGTTTCTGCTCGACTCACCACGTTTTTTATCTTTGCTTCAGCTTAAATACGGAGTTTTTCCATTTGGCTGCAGTGAATCAGGAGGACAAAGGCAGCTTTTTTCTGTTGATGTGACTCATTGTGCTTCAAGGCTCTTAGGTACGAGCGCCCGTCAAAAACCGCCATCTTGTCTTCATACAGGCGGGGTGAAGCTGACCAGACGGTAGTCGTGGTTACCACCTGTGTTAAACACCTGATCTATAGAGGCAGGTAGACCCGCGTGACCTGGTCAGGACCACCTCCTTATGTCCCCACGTGACAACAAAAGCAAAGTTTAGCCTCCCTTTAATGGCTGTGCTTAATTAATACGACCGTTTAAACCCAAGTGTGATGACAAGAGGACACTGAAGGCTAAACGACCGCCTGCTGCCCCAGAACCTCTGTGGGAACGTCCCCCAGCAGCTCTTCCAGAGGAATTCCCTCTCCCAGTCTGGGCTCCGTCAGCGACCCCGGCTCCAGGGTGGAGGGTGCCAAAAATGCCCCAGGGCACAATTAGCCATCAAAAGGCCGCGGTTCCTGCTCAGCTTTGGCCCACTCCTCACAGACCCCCCCACAGACACAGCAGGGACACCTTTTAATCTTCTGTTGTTCACTTCCCCAACTCACCTCGCCCTGAAATTCCTGGACTTGCCCCCCCCCGAGGGCACGTGCGCGTCTTGTGCATGTACCTGCAGCGTTTGCTCGGGTTGCATCAGTATCAACTCTAATTAAAGGACCTCTCGCAGCACTTTACAACACAAACGTTGTTTTTAATGTCTCTGGGGGGGACTGCTGGGTTAATGAGACGCTCCTGCCAGTAAAGGTGCCCACAAGTGCTCGTAGAACATTTAAGCTCCTTCACTTTCACTTGATTAAAATACCTGAAGCCCTCAAACAGCAGCAGGAAAGCAGCTTTTTAGCGACATGCTAGTCAAGTTGAAGCAGAGCAGCTACCAACTGTTGGCTGACGGTGGTTCTGTGGGACCGACCCGGGGGTCCTGACTCATCGTGTTGCATCATGTGACCTCCCAAAGGCGCATCACGAGACGCGGCCGAGCGGCATCATGTGACATCAGTTTGTGCGGAAATCCTCGGCAGGTTATTAGCTGCAACGTGGTCGCCGTGTGGGGCGAGCGAGGCGAGTTAATGAAATAAAACTACCGTGAGTCAGCCTGGGATGTGGTGTGGGATCGATTAGGGAATTCTCCTGACATGGACGTGGGGAACATCTGGGGAACATACCAGAGAGGACAGCAGAAGGAACTGTGTGGGGGGGGGGGGCTACGATGAGAGCTTGGCGTGAGATAGAAAGAAGGTTTCTGTTGTTCTGTTGGTTAACGTATGTCTGGTTTATTTCTGGGTCCAGAGAAATGGTGTCGCTCAGCCCTCACACTTCGCTTTTCTTTGGGAAAAGCAGCCGTCGTTCCTGACAAAGCTCTCGTTGTTCGCAGGAGGAGGAGTTTGTCGTCGTGTAAACTCAGCTGACTGCTGGGCAGCGATGAAAGCACGACGCACGCCAGACCAGCCCCGAGACGTTGGTGCGACAGTGTTTCTGTGGCTTAGCGCGCGCTGCTCCTCTTTTTACAGAAAGGCTGCAAAGGTCACAAAGGTCGGCTTTAAACCCCGCGATAATCAACTCAAGCTTGATTAAAAATGGGCTCAATCATTTCCTGTCATACAAATTTATCCCGTGAGCGTGTGAGGTTGTCACGCTCACGTTTAGCTTAAAGCAACGGCCTCTTTAGCATTCGCGACAGGGACGCGCTACAGCGGCGTGCTGCGCATGATGGCGGCGTCCCCTCAAACGTGGCTGCATTTCCAGAGAAATGAGCCTTCTTTACGAGCTGTGCCGCACAAACGGAACGCAAAGGTTGAACATCAAAGCGCATCTGCTGGAGAAGCGTCGGTTTGGAGCTGTAACGACAATAATGGGAAATTCTGCCCGGCGTTCTGAATCATCTCCTAATTACCTGCACGACGTTTGTCTGCTCTCCATTTTGAAAAGGAATCACGTGTTTTTCATCTCTGCACCTCCGGTGGAACCAATTTATCATCAAAACAGAAAAATACACCCAAGTATCCAAGATTCTGCTGCTCTGTGATGCATCTGCTCCTCCAACGCCGCCGCCGCCGTCAGGACGTCAGGACGTCTGTCCGCCCAGCAGCAGTTGACAGGAGGCGAACGTACGGACGCCTCGGCAAACACGTGTCCGCCATCTCGGTCTGGACCCGGTGTGTCCGTGTTTTCAGATCCGGATGGATCTTCTGCCCTGACAGCAGAGGAGACTTCATGACTGTTAATGAGGCCGCGTCTGAAAGGCCAGCGGAGCGTGAAGCACGTAAAGGTCCTTAATCAGCTCCCACCATCACGCCGCGGCACCAGCACGCGCGCCAAAACCCCGAAGTCGGAGCCGACTTGCTCGTCTCTGCTCTTCCGGTGTGCACATTTAGAGCAAAGCTCTTCATTTGTGGAGGGGTGGAACGTTCCCGCGGTACTTCCGCGGATCTGCCAACGCCAGAAGACGGACGATGCGCACGTGGACCGGAGCCGACGCCGTCCCTGATCACAGCGTTCTGGCAACGCCGCGGCTCAGAGGAGCGCGCCGTCCTCCCGAAAACATAAATAAATGAGGAGCTCAGCAGAAGATTCCCTCCAGGATGCTGAAATAGTTTTGTTCACGGTGGCTCAATCATTTCTGTCTCCATGACAACGAAACATAACCTTATTTGAAATAGGCCTGTCGACTGTAGCGCTTGCACTACTGCTGCTAACTGGGGGGGGTATTTAAGCAGCTAGCCTCAGCTGTGATAATAACAGACCAGATTACCATCAGAGGTGTGAGACAGGTGTGACACCTAATGGTGCAGGAGGGGGCAGATTCTCCTCCCTCCCTCCCTCCCTCCCTCCCGACTCCTCTGTCGTTAACTTCCCGATCATCTTAATTATTCACTAGCCAGACAATTTCGTGGCCTATTTTGTGACGCAAGGGGCGTGTTGGAGTTGGTGTTGGCGCGTTCACGTGTAACGGGACGGTTCCTCCGATCATCACCGAGTCCCTTCACTGATTATTCCGTTTGTCATCTGACAGGAAATCAGATCCAATGAGTTTCTGGAGCTTCTCAAATGCTCGTGATACATTTGAAGGTCACATTTTTCGGGCTCAGCTTCCCACATTAAAGCTGCGTTTCCCATCTTTGGTGAAACAGACATTTGAAGCTTCGTCCACACAGCAGAAGTGAGCGGAATCTGTGGGTTTTTGATGCTTCGGGAGCAAACTGCAACTTGTTTGATCCAAAAAGCAGCGAACAATCGTGTTTCTCAGTGTTTGTTCACCGTTTCACGTCGGTTCTGCGTCGGTTGGTCGAGTTGCGCCATCGTGCGCTTCAAAGAACGTCCAGAAACTGTAAAAGTCTTCAGACAAACTCCATCTTTGAAGCATCGGGCCAATTAAATGGATTTATTGGCTGTGTGGAGGAGGTCACAGTGTGTTCCCACCTTGATTAAAAGGAATACACAAAAATGTTGGATGAATTTTTAATAACTCTTGTTTTAATAACGTGGAAGGGAGGCAGGAAGCCAGTGGCTCGTGTTGTTCCTCCACCAGCCCTGCTCAGATGCTGGAAAATTCATCCTTCACATCATTTTTTCATCCCCTTTTAAACGAAATTTATTTAAAATTAAATGGCTAAATGCAACATTGCAGATATCACAGATTTTCACACAGATTCTGGTTGAAGGTTTTTATCAGGCAGTTTAGATGCAAAAATCGACATTTTGCCTTGTGGATAAATTAATTTAGTTCCCTGTAATGATCAGACAGTTCCGGGTGACGTTTTTACCTGTTAAAGGCGTTAAACTGCCCAAACATCCAAGAAATCAGGGCAAAATCAAACACTTGAAAATAAGATCAGCTTCATTTCAATGTAATTAAAAAATATTATATTAATTTATAGATTTGTGTTTATTTTTGTTTAGTGTGTGTGCTGTATTAAAGGTTTTCTTTTTTTTTAAATGGATGAGAGGCACTAAGACTTTAAGGAAAGCAGGGTAACCGTTAGCAACCCAGGCAGCAGCAGCATCACCTGTGCAGATTAACGCAGGTAATTGTTGCTGCCTTCAGCCCCAGAGGTGCCCAAACATCTGTGTGGTTAAAGTTAGGGAGCGTCTGAATGTGTTTGTCTCTCAGAAGATGGCGTTTCTCTCACCCCTCCCCTGACTGACGTGGTGATCTTTAACAGTCCTGTCAGGGAAACACCCCGGAGACGCGCTGGCGAGCCTCGGTTATAGGATGAATATGTAAACGTGCCGGCTCACCGCTCACGGGAAGCCCTCTGCCTTTGGCCCGGCGTCTCGATAACCTTCAGAATCTCCCCCCTCTCCCCCCACGCCGCGCCGTCTGGCCACACGTTGCACGCAGTCACGGAGCCGCGTGACAAACCCTCTGAAGTGTGTGTTTGCAGTGGGGGCTCTTTGCCAGATTAAGTTTAATTCCAAAATGAGATGTGCAGCGTTTAAAAAAGCGGCGCCCGAGCATAGCGGAGCGATGCTGTGCCTGACAGCCGAACTCGCTCCGTCTTATCTCTGGATAAAGTCCTGACCTTTCTGATGAAAAGAGCCTGTAAACACGTAATCGTCGCCTGCTAACATTTCTGCAACCTAATGAACACGTTAGCAACGAGCGCGGTGCATTTTTCTGTCAGCGAAGGGAATTCTTCTCCTGCTCCGTTTGCCTCCAACAGCTTCGGCCTTGGTTTTCTGATTAGGGGAAAGGTGACGAATCGAGTCAGACCTGTTTGTTTGGGCGCTGCCTTTTCACATTTCTGTCCTCATTTCACAGAGGTACATGGGGATTTTTTTGGTTTTTGACCTTCTGGTTAATTTTCTGCAAGCGTAACTGGACGTTTACTTAATCTACATCTAAGTTCCACTTAAATAATGTTTGAGTTAAGAAAGAGCAGCCAAGAACGCTCCTAGATTTCTACTGGCTCCGCCCATTTTCCCAAGTGTGCGTCTGAATGATCCGCGTGGACTTGGGCAGTTAGTCATGACAGTGGGTTTAACCTGGGCAGCAGCAAGTCCGTGCCTGCCTGCCGCGCCGATCCAAACGGTCTGCCCCAGTGCATCATGGGAAACGCACACTGAAACAGACCGTATGTGTCCAAACGCAGCCAAAGCAGCAGAGCTTGACTGGGTCCAGATGGTCTTTCTGTAATGGACTCTTTTTTTGCCTAAAGATTTGTATCTTTGATGTTCAAAGAGTCAAGAAATATATTTAATTACCGCATCTGACCTCAAAGGCTTGAAAAAACTAGCGTTTGTTTCACTTTTTTCTCAAAGAATTAAAGTTCCCCTCCATTTATTCTGTTTTTACTGTTGTTTTCTGGTAAACAGCGGTAGCCTCAGCCTTCGTTATAATTTACTGTGCTCATTAAGTCACGCCTCTGCTGCCCTCTCTAAATATTACAGAGATGATGGTGCATTTAGTGTTGCAGGATCCTGATGTTGAGGAGGAGAGGACATGAGCCAGCATGTTTAGCATAACGACAAGCATCTGCAGTATCGTTAGCTTAGCATTGTCATTTCTCATAATAGCCATTTGCACTCCTGAATAGTTTATTAGCTGATTTTTAGGTTTTCCAGCATGTGTCCCAGATCCACACGGTGCTCTTTGTTGAGGTTCGTTCCTCAGGAACATCAGCATAATCATAAAATTGCCGCTGCAGAGGCTGTTACTGTCCAGGTTCACCTCACTCATTTATGGCTTTCCCTTTTTGTCTGCTCCTTGCAGAGGCACCTCCGTCTGGGATGTCCAAGAATGGATACTTCTTTCAAGAAATGGGTGAGTCCTACCCCCTCCAGGACACTTGAATGCAGCAGACAATACATTTTCAGTAGTTTTGAGCCGATAACAGAGGGTGCTCTTCACTTCGTTATTCCCCGGCTGCCTGTAATGCATCATTGTGCTGTTGTGTGGAGCAGGAGGACGGAGGAAAGGCTCTCAGCCTCACACTGCACTGCAATAAATAATGAACTTTTCTCTGCCCGCTATGATAACGCCGGTTTCATTACCGTAAAGCCAAGGAGAAGCACCCAATTAGTATGTGCAGCACAAGCCGGCGGGACATAGCGGGCTTCCATTGGCTCTCCTGGCTTCCCCAGACAATTATTCCCTCCTGCAACACACCGATGCACTCCGCAGATTCCCAGAAAGCCCCCTGCTGCACCCCCATGTTTGTTGGACACCTTTAACCTGATAGAAATGCAGTTACACTGTTGTTGGCAGGCGAGAAGGAGACAACAGTTCTCATTATCGAAGGTCGGATGTTCCGGGAGCCGGTGAAGGTTTTCCAGCGTCTTTGATACCCACACTCATCGCCAGGAAGTCCTTTAAACAAACTGATGTATTTTCGTTGGATCCTCTCCTCATTTGTCTCCGTGTTCTACCCACGACCGGGGAAATATTCGGCTTGTGAGGCTCAGGGAGGGTTAAACTGCTGCCACCACACAGCTGACGGGATCTTCTCCTCACCCAAGGTGGCAAGTCGGAAGTTTTTGTTCAAAGATGAATCCTCCCAACTGTCAATGTTGGCACGACTGAATAAAGCTCGCAGCGTTTGAACCAGAGCAGGAGACAGCGCGCCGTTTGAAGGAGCGCCATCCGTCATCCAGTGACCCACATCCAACGTGCCTCCCTCCGCTGCACGTCGCATGTTTGCATCGACTGATCGGCGCCGTCTTTCCCGCCCGCACCGGCGCCGACTGCCACGGTGTCGGGCCGTCACTCCGCCGTCGTCGCTGACGGTTTTCACAAGGCCGTCAGCAACAGTTCTGACTGAGGAATTCGATTTCCATGAATCCAGAAACACGACAGTTCTAAATATTTAAAGTAATCCTCAAATTGATGGCGCCTGGTGTCGGCGCGCACGAGTCGATCTGTCGCTGCAGCAGCCGCCGCTCCCTCCCCAAGGTGATTTGAAAGTCAGAGCACAGCCGGCGAGGCTGAGGCACGGAGGGATGCGGCGCGGCGGCGACACGGCGAGGTTCAAATAATGTCAAATGCTGAGGCGCGATACCCACCCGAGAACGACGCCGAGATCTGAAACCAGGCTCCCTCCCCAGCCAGGAGACAGTCAGCAGATGAGGAACACGAGGTTTGGTTCAGGTCACGCCGTCGCCGGCTGCTCAGGATGCGATGAGTCACAGGAGCAGACGCCAGGCTGGTGTTCTGGGCACTTCCTGTCACGCAGAGACGGGTTCTTCTTCTGTGTTTGCTGTTACACTTTCAGATTCAGACATAATCTCCTCAGGTAAATTAGAGATTAGGGAGGGAGGACAGGAAAGCCTGGTTCCACCTTCACAGCGCAGCAGGAGGCGTCTGGGGGGCTCGTTTTAAAAGGATGCTCGGCTCGGCTCGTTACAGATTGATTAAATGTCATCTTTTTACACACACTTTTATGAGTTCACGCATCTGGCTCCAGATTAACATCTGACCTGCCGTCAAATCTGTGACAAAGTAGTTCAAATCGGCTGGTTTCAGCTGTCACACTCAAAGATGAAGTGACCTTGAAGGATGCGGCGACTTCTTGCCGTTAATCAGGCTGAATTATTCATATGAAAGGTTCAGTTCAAAATTACACATTAATTACCAGGGGATGAAGGAGATGAAGCCGTGACATTTTATATCTAAAGGTTTGTGTGGTAAACTCTCCCCGGCATGATAACACTCTGCAAAAAGACATTTCTGGGCATTGTTGGTGCCCTCCGTGGCTCAGGCCCAGAAGGAGAGGCCATATTTCACATTTATTGAATCAGTGACACTAATCTGGAGCACCCTTGAGACTGTGCATTGTTAAGCTCTCGTGCGTTTACACAAAAAACATTTGTGAGCTGAGATCACTGGTTTCATGTCCTGTAGATGCATTTGCATAGACCAGCCAGGCAGCACAACGCCCAGCAGGCTTATTCACAAAACCCTTAGAAACGCAAACAATTTCCCCATTTTTCAGACGGTTTTATTAAAAGCCTCCATGACGACTTTTCCAGGAAAGGAACTGTTGCTGTTAGCAAGAATGACGAGTTGTCTACGATAGGAACAACTTTCTCCTGCGTCTATCACCTGCTAATATAAGAGGATGTAGCTGATACTATGAACGTCTGATAGTCTGAATGATTAACTATCACATCACATTGTTGTTTATGGTTGTCCACCTAAACATCTTCCCTGGAGTGAATCGTTTTCCAAGATTAGCTGGATGCTAACAGTGGCTAACGTGGACTTGTGAGAGAGATTTTAGTATCAAATATACTCATTAAACGAGTGATTGATGCTTCAGATCCATGAAATAGAACTGCACAGCCTCACAAATCACAGGTTTGACCATTTTGAGCAGCGGCTGCTCATCAAAGACGGTTAAAAATGCTGTTTTACGAGCCCTGGTGAGCAGACTCCCTGTTGGGATGGGAGAGCTTCCAGCCCAGTTTCAGAAGCACCACTGCAGCCCGTTTTTGATGCGGAGGCACATTTGTTCCTCTGCAGATGCCTTGAGGGTCCATAAAAATAAGGATCAATACCCCATATGTGATCCATGGGATCGATAAGCCACACACTCACCATTTATAGATGTTGTCCTCTTACCACAGAGGTGAGTTTTGTTTTTTTTAATGGTAAAAGATTGCTTTCGACATCCAGAAACGGCACTGAAAACAAACACAAATGAAAGATGAATCACTATCACTTAGTAGGAGACCTTCAGGAGGACAAGAGCTGTGTCAAAAATGGAGACATTTGTGTGCGTTCAAAGGCTGAAAAAGGAAGAGTTCCTGTTCTTCTTACAACATGTTGGGGAACGGTGGCGGCAGACGCCATAGGTGCGGGTGCTGCCCCCGCCTGGCCAGGTCCGGAAGTGACCCTGTGCTGTTGTGTCCCCAGAGCAGCGGGAGGTGGAGCAAGAAGAGGGCAGCGACGGTCGAGAGGAGGGACAGGACTCGCCCATCACCTGTGGAGACGACATCCACCTTTACGACAACCAGATGAGCCCTGGCCCAGGTCGGTACCGAAGGAAGGTGCGGGTGGGGGGTTCGTTCATGTGATCATATCTGACAGCCGCGTTGCCTCGGCAACAAACCGGTAATAAGTCATCAGGCCGTGATGACGCGATCAGACTGCGTCAGCTCTAATGAGGCATCTTCCCGCCTTCTGGGCTCTGTACGTCCAGGACCGGGAAGCGTTTAATTGGACTTTGGGACACATTAGTTTGCTAACATACGAAAAATGGGGGGGAAAGTGAAGAATGCCTCCGTCTAGTTCAGCCGTGCGATCGATACCCTGTATCGATACGCTGTGTCGTCTGTCGGAGCCGCCGTCCGAGAACAAAAGAGAAGTTTAAAAATGGCGGAACGTCTCCGAACTCTTTCCCGCCGAACTGCGGGCTGCGTGATCGTGCGGGTTCTGCTGGCAGGCGTTGACTCGACAGACGGCTGCAGGTGCAGATGATTTTGACCCCGTCGCCGCAAAAAAAACCCGCGAGTCAACAGGTGACTGTTGCCACGGTAACAGTCACAGGTGCCGCTCACAGGCGAAAGGCAGTGATGTGACAGGTGACCGTGGGGCCAGGGCTGATTTTCCAGACATAGTAACACTTCAGGCATTTGACAAGAAGTTAGGAGAAAACCAACTGGTGAATTCTGGAATCTTCAGACCTGTCTGATGTTCACCAGCGTCTCCGTGTGCACATATTTCACGTTAATGGTGTCACCGACCGCCGTTTTAATGAGTGTGTCAACATGTGCTCCGGGAAAAGAGGCGCAGATGTCCCGTGGTTGGGATGAAGGGAACTAAATTCCGTTTACCCTGAAGCCCGTTCACGATGTACCAGAACGTAGAATAATCAGAGCGAAAACGCGGGGAATCTGACGACGTCACGCCGTTTGTCAGCCAGTGTAAAAAGCTACCAGACGACCAAAGTCCATAAAAAAAAACACATTCTAGTGATGCAAAGTGGCGTTCTGGGAAACGGCCTCGCGTTATTTGCCGTTCCTTCTCGTATATCGAAGTTACTGGCTGAAATCACAGCCGCGCATTCAATTAGCCTTCCTTTAATTGGCAGCTAGCCCAGCACGCTAACCACCATTTTAGTCATCATAGATAAAACTCAGAGAGAACTACAAAACTCACTAAAGTCATAAAAAATCGCATTACAGATGCACCATTTCTGGGTTCTGAATATTGATTAACGTGTCCTGACTTGATTTCGGTTGGTAGCTGCGTTTCATGGTTGAGGCTGTTGCCTGCATGTTTATGCTTGTAATTATTCCATTTCTTTATTATTCCACATCAGCGAGCCTCTTTGGAGTACGCCTGCATCAAATCGACGGTAGCCTCTGAACATGACTTTTAATCACATCCTGTCCGGCTACATAAGCAGCCGATTGTAAAAAATAAATAGCTTTCCGATTAGCTTGGACCCTCAGACGGGAAGTGTCCACTGTCTAACATCTGTCTAATTTACCATCCTGTGTTTAACCACGTCTGGGCTGTTAAGACATGTGGGACAAAAAGCTGGCTAATTGACTGATGACGCTAACGATGGATCCCAATGGCCAGTTTCAGTGGCAACTGGACAAATCCTGGGGCACGTCATTGGCTTGGACAGTCCCCATCCTCCGGGCTAAACTTTAACATAACTTTTCACCACCGTTGGGTCATAATTTTATTGTTTTGCCGCGATCTTAACCCTTCCTCCCAGGAACTCTGTCATAAAGCTGTCAAGTGGTCTCCATAAATAGAACAGATTTCATGATTATATTTCCGCCAGGGCTGGGCTCAGTTCCATTTCCCTTCAATCAATTTGGCTGAATATTGGAACGAGGGAGTCAGGGAAGGGCAGCCGCCTCTCATATTGGAAACTTGGACCAAGGTCACAATATTCCATATTCTGAAATGCAATATATGGACAGCTGGAGAAGAAGATAATAGGGAAACAAGCAAACGTACCGTCGGTCCAGTCCAAAGTTTGGGATTTGTGTTGCTGGAGGCGTCCGGCTGCCCTGATTAGCCCCCCCCCCCAGCCTAATTACGCATGCAGGTCGCTCACCTGGTCTACAGACTAGCAGTGTGCTTCTTTTGTTAAAAACGGAGTCCTAGCTCGCTTTTCCTGCTAGCAGCGTCTGCAGATAGCATCTCCTCAGCTGAGTTGACGCTGCAGGACATTGCAGGAAATGCAGCACTGTCAGCACTGAGTGGGGGGGTGGTGGTGGGGGTGTGTGGGGGGGGTGTCGCAGTGGGCAGATATGTGTGTTTGATAAGAGGCCGACGGCAGTGAGACGGGCACACAGACGCTCATTTAAACCTTTTTCCTGTCTTCTTTTCACAAGCGAGGTTCCAGCTTTATTGGTCTCGTGAGGCGGGTGTCAGGGACCGGGGGGGAGGGTGGAGGTGGTGGTGGGGGGCGGGGGCGGGCTGGAGGGTGTCCTCGGTGGCTGCAGCGTCGTCGTTAGGAGGCTGTGAGCGTCTGGGTTTGTGCACGTTCGCTTGTGTTTTCCGTGTTTCGCTGAAATGTGAATTCTCTCCTCGGCTCGTCCAGGAACTCCCCGTTCGGGAGATTCGGCAGGCGTCACGATTTGCTCCGTGGATTTGCTGTGGTTGCCATGGTGACGCCCTGCAGCAGGAGTGCATCCTGTGGAAATTTAGGGGTTCTGCAAAACGGAACCTGTTGTTTCGGAGAAACGATGAATTGGACGGGGGCTGCGTGCTCTTTTGTTTACCTTTCAATGCTAAATGAACGTCGGCTCGCTCTTCAGAACAAATATTTGCAATGAGAGGTTCCGGACGCTGCCCGACCTCCCAGAATAATTGGACCATTTTCAGTCACCTCGCTGCTCTCCTAATACAACACTCCACCCTGGGATCATATCACACTCCAGGCCGACACAATATAATCAACAGTTGTCGTGCTAAATGATCAAATAAGGAGCCCGGTCACAGTTGAACACCCCCCCCCCCCTAATCCCCACACCCTGGAATTCATGGCAGATTAGTTAAAGCCACGCAGCATATCCAGACATACAGAGAGAGTCGGGGCGGGGGGGGGGGGGGTGATGATCAGCAAAATGATAATCTTACATGAATATATGGATATCTGAAGCCCGGCAGCAATTAGAGCCCCGGCGCCCCCTCCCTCTGGGGGCGGATGAGCCCAGCCGTGTGCCTTTTGATTCCGAGGCTTTGGCAAAGCAAATCCGCTGCACGTGCCCCCGTCATAGTCACAGAACTCACCACGGGCCCGGACCTCTCTGCTCCCTCCCTCCCAGCAGGGGTTTTATCACAGCGAAGTGTTTAATATGGTGATGTAAACCCCCCCCACCCCCCCACCCCCCCCCTCGCCCCCGCTCCTCTCTGAAGAGTCACACTCAAACGTGGAGACCGACTCTTTGATATTAAGATATCCGCACGTTTTCCTAAAGCTCAGCTCTGTGGAGCATCAGATGTGGCAGCAGAGGAAAGCCCACGGTAACCTAATCACCCGCCCCTCCCAACAGTAAATGGTAATAACTATGTTACATAATGCAGCGGCGCTCCGGTTTATCGGAGCCAGCGGGGAACCTACAGCCCGCTGGTTCAGGGACTGGAGCGGGCTGAAATCCTCGTCCGCTCATTGTCTCTGAGCATAAAAAGGTTTTTCCTCCGTTTCCTGCCCCCACCACGCTGGGAAAAATTCAGCCCTTTGTACTTTATCCTGGCGCTCGCCTGGGCTCCACAGACGTGCGCTTTAAAGCCTTATCAGCGCAGAACTTCCAATCCCTCCTCAATGAGAGCATTTAGGAACTGGCCTCTTGACATTTTCATCACTTTTACAAAAAAGGCTCTGGGGCTCTTTGGTGGGCTGGGAGCTCGTTCCGCCTGATCCTCACAAGTGCTGATGTACTGTTTGTGTAATGCTTTAAAATGCAAATACGTCGCGACCTGCTAATTATTATGTCACCCTGGAAGGGGCTCCGACAGCGTGTAATACTGGGAGTTTCAGCTCTTTAAAGGGGCGACTGTGCCGTCGATGTGGCGACAGAAGCTTAAACATCCACGACTGGAGCACTAATTCTGTCACTCACGTCTTTGTTAAATCCCGGCTCTAAATTACGCAATCTTTCGTCTTCACGTTCTCAAATGAAAGTCTAAACATCCAAGGTCACACAGAAGAGCAGACGGACGGCTGAACGGGGTTCCCGGCTCCCACCCTTAATGGGGCGGGTGTTGCTCCACCCTGGGGCAATTGAGGGGCTAATTCTGTCTTTTGTCTTCCCTCAGATGCTGACGACTCAGGTTGTGTGTTACTGAACACATCGCGGAAGGTAAGAAGGCTTAGCTAATGTTCCGGTTGCACATCCCACCACTTCAGTTCCTCTTCCATCACTCCTCCACTGCTCACAACACAACCTAATTGTTTCGCTCGTCCCATTGTTCATTTTCCTCGACGTTTCGAGTAGAAGCTGGGAGCCAAGTGGATTCAGCCCGTTTCTGCTGGAACTTTCATCCATTATCTCTTTACTTCTGACAACTTTAAGCGTCACAACTGTCTCATTAACTAAATTCCCCCGCAGTCACATTACGTTCCTATTAAAGAGACACACTCAGCACCTCTTAAAGGGACGGCCACCCCTTTTTATGTTGCCTGATTGTTTATTGATAATGATCCTGTCTGAATTTGGCTCTGCCAGGTTAGCATCTGCAGCTTTTATACTCAGCAAACAGCGCTGGGAGTGCCTGGAAAAACACGGCTCCCCGCTCGATGCTTCTGTGGATTTAATGGCTCGCCCGAGGACCAAACGACGTGTCTGATGTATTTCTGTATAAATGAACACTCGGCATTACGGGAAAAAAGGCTTGGATGATGATTTGCACAGGAAACACACAACAGCGGGGGATTGAGAGGGCGCCTCGCTGTCGTGGGGGGCAGCCGTAGACGGACAAAACAGGCGAGACACAGTCGAAAACACCCCGGCCAGAACGTTGTTCCCGAAACCTCAAGACAAAGAGCAGATTTCTGGGTTCTTGTGGTGGAGAGATGCCATCAGGGGCAGCATTTGAGAAAAATCTGCCCTCGCCTGCGTCAGGATTTGGCGGCTGTTAGATCGTCTGCATTCTGAGGCTTTCCCAGAGACAAGAGAGCAAATCGCAGTAATCAGAGCTGCTGGTCAGAGATCAGCTCAGACTTTTCTTCAGTAGCTGTCAAAGGAAACAACTTCACGTACAGAGTTCAGATCCCGTCACGTTTGCCGCCGTCACCCACGCGCTGTCGTGGGGGGACCAGTAGGTTTAACTGGGGGGTTCCAGCATCGTGGAGCACAGTTCCACCTTATTAAATCCCCTCAGCTCATCCCTTCATCCTGTCATGTTTCTCTTACTGCTGCGTTTCTAATAGCAGTAAATGCTAGCGGAATGCTAACCTCTTTTCTCTGAAGCTTCTTCGCATGGTCACATTTCCCAGTAATTTGTGGTGGCCTATGAGTAGAATCCATTTAGCTGTGGTGCGCACAAAGAATAATTCAGCTCTTAACCTTTTATTCCGTTGAGCTGACCTGATTGGAAGAACAAAATAAATTAAACCACCTTTATTTTTAGGCTGCACCTAAATAGCTCCAAAGACTTCTGCTTGTTCCGTTCTTTTCAAGAGAACAGCAGGGAATCCTTTCATATCCTGTCCGTCACATGATCAATAATATTGAGAGCTGCTGGTGTTCGGAGCTCTTAATCGAGCTGTGTTGGTCGTTCTCAGACACAACTCTTCAGGAAGACACGTCGCCCGATCTGTGGCTGGTTTACTTAAAGATTTGGAAAATCCACTGGAGCTTACAATAGCTGCCTTGTTTCAGCCTGCAGGCCTGTGCACATCTGCCATTGATTAAACATGACGTCACAGCAACAAACTTCTGTTTCGAGCAGCAGTTCTGCAGCTACGGCGTCACGTGCACTATTTTACTGCGCGGATGTCACATTAGCTTGTGCGCTAAGTGTTATTTACCAGGTGTCTTTCTGTTTTCTGCAGAAACTGCTGTGCTGATCACATCCTTTGTCTTTTGAACAGTATGTGAAGCTGATGAACTTTGAGGAGGAAATCCGGGCTCACCGTGACCTGGACGGCTTCCTGGAGCGGGCCACCATCCTGCTGGATGAGACGGCCGCCTCCCTGGACGACGTCCTCAAGAGAATGCTGCACAGCGTCGGTCAGGACAGCCACGCGTCCGAGCCCGGGTGCAACTTTGAGGAGGTGATGAGCATGCTTTTCACCGACGCAGGAGCGCAGGAGGTCAACGGTAAGCTCTGACGGGGGTTCCCGCGGCCACACAAGCAGGAAAGATGTTTAAATAGAGAAACACACGCAGAGAACTTGGTGAACCTTCTGACGTACAACAAAACTGCCCTAAAAAACATCTGCGCTTCCTCACCTGAGGCTCAGCAGCTGAATTGTCAGATAGGTTTGAGAATGGTTGAGGAAGCTTTTAAGACCCAAAGGAGAGTTTGTGATGTTTGAATGGAGGCCGTGCATCTGCCCCGCAGCCTTTCTAAAGCTCAATCTGCAGGAGCCCGTTGGCAGACATCAAAGGTTTCTCAGAAGAGCTGCCAAGTTCTTATCACATCGCATACATTTAAAGATGATTTGACTGACCCCGTCCACGGTAAATAAATAACCTGTGCTGCCTGCGTCCTCAGAGTAGGTAGCTGTGTGTTCCCTTTACACTCTGTCCTAGTTATTTCTGGTTTTAACAGAAACTGTTGCCTTTAAATTTGCAACTCCCCGCAGGTTGGATACCTTTATGCTGGCTTCCAGCTCGCTGTCACATTAGCTCAGATATTCAGGCGCAGCTCATTTTGGCGGCGCTGCAAAGCCTCTTGGTTCAGATGGATCTCCTCAGCCTATTAGAGCAGTAGAAATCTGCCTCCTTGCGTAACAGCGTTGTTGCAGCATCCACTGTCGCAAAAGTTGATTCTTTTTCAAATGTTCTTTTCTGCGCACGAGGAAGCGGGGGGAGGGTGAGGTGCGTCTGGCGGCGCTGGCGTCCACACGTGTTGATGGTTAGTCAGAGGTGGGCGGTGCGGGATGCTCGCCCTGCTCCGTCGCCTCTGACACATCGGCGAGGTGATAATTGACTTCTGTCATCGATCACTCACTTAGCTTTTCAAACGGCTCGGCGAGAGTGCGAGCCGTGCCGACTGCCTCCGCTCCAGAGAGAAGCCCCACCAGCACCAGGACCCAGAATGGCGGCCTGGTTTTTAACACAATCCCGTGCAGGTTTTTATTGGGTCACATTAGAAATGATTCTGTTTCCTTTGATCTTTGTTGCGTACGGAGCAGCGAGCCGTCCAGTTGAGTTCTGTGCATCCTAATCAGACGTAATCACCAATTAGCTGCACAGAAACAACATAACGGCGTGATTTTATCTGGAGACGGTGATTTATTTCTTTCTTTAATTCAAGCAGAACAGTAGAACTCTGACTCTGGGGAAATACGTGAGCAGCAGCGGCAGAACAGAGGAGATGAACGTTGCTAATGAATTGCCCCGTGGATGATGTAACAATCCCACAATTACGCAACAACTAAAGACGACCAAGGTTTTACGGTGGCGGCCTTCGTGCAACTTTTGGAAACATTTACAGGATGAGCAGAACGACGTGCGAAGCTCGACTTGACGTATTTCAGCCCCTCGGGGGTGGGGGTGGGGGCTGGAGCCACATTTGTAAATTGAAATCAGAAATATTTGCTCTGCAACCTCTCCTGACCCTCCTGCGGATAAAGACATATCTTCAGGGGAGGAACAAAGGCTTTTCTCTGGGGAACCCGTTCATATAACGCGCCAGCGTGTTATCAGCACAACACATCTCTCCAGGTATTAATTTCTGGCATATCTGCACTGGCTCTGCCAGAGCAGCGCGATACGGCGGCCGCGCGTCCCGGCTCATTCCCGCCGTAATTCTGTACAGCTGCGAGATAAAGAGAACAGGAGCAGATTATAACCACCCAGAAAAGGGAGGGAATTACAGAAATGGAAAAGATGAAAAGCCCACAGAGATAATTAGTCCTGCACACGTTCGTTGTTTTAAAGTCCAGCTCCTGCTGCTCCCCGCTCTCCCGGGCTGCTGCTAAAGCCTTAATAAGGATGTCACATCAAGGCCAGCCTGCCAGACTTTCTGAGGCTGCGGATGATTGAGGGCTGCAGGAGATGATGACAGTTTACAGTAGAGATGAGCAGCTTCCACAGAATGTCTAATTGTCAATATTTGGAGCGATGGTGTTTAATCGTCCCCTCGTCTGTTATTCCGCAGCAGCTGCGGCGCTCTCTGCCATCCACGCCGCTGCGCCCTGGCTGCCACCACCCCACTGTAATTTATCCCCGAGTCGCTGTCACCTCTGATCGAGCTCATCGGCGCTCCACTTTGCCTCCGATTGAATTAAACTGTAAAGTTGTGGCATATTTGTGCGGCTTTGCAGCGGGAGATCCACTTTAATTAGCCTGATAAAAGGACCGTTTTTAACCAAATGCACAGACTCAGGATGCCATTTTAACAGTTCTCTGACATTTTGTGGCGTTGGAAACAGCTCATAATTGAATCAATGAAAAACATTTTTCTTCAGTTTAATTTGGATTAATTTCTCCAGAGCAGAATGGCGATGGATATTTCTCAGGTGGTCATGCCTGTCATTATAATAACACATCATTTCCAGGCCGTCGGCGGGACTTTCCGCGGTGCAGATCTGCCGTAACCCTCTGCATAAATGATCAGAATATTAAACTGGAGCAATTTCAGCTCTTTTACACGTGAAAGAAAGACGGCTACGTTTTCTTTATTGTCGTCTCCATCTCTGCGTCGGCGCCTCACTAAATACAGAGCTGCTATCAGTGATAGAATCCAATTTTTGCTAATAAACTGTAGGCAGGAATTGAGATAAGGCTCCGTGAGCCCAGCGAAGATCGGACATTGAGGAATTTTCTCTGGGAAACGTTATTTAATATGCATGAGCTAAAGGAGAGCAGGAAATGAAGTCTCTGTTCAGTGTCGATACTCATGCCTGTTAACCAGTGTGTGTGTGTGTGTGGCTGGAGGAGTGAGGACCTGCTGATCAGAAATGGTGACTGAAATTATTCTCTCTCCTCTTCCTCCCCTTCTCCGTGCAGACAAATCTCAAAGTTTCGTTTTCTTTGATGACGGTAAGCTGTGCTAATTGGATGAAAATGTCAGCATCAGCCGCCGCGAGGCTGCAATCACAGGCGTGATGCTGTACCAATCACCATCAGTATGCTGTTTGTGTTCCATGCCCGGGACTGGGTCGATCCTCCGAGTCATCAAATGATTACAAAAGCCAGCCGTGGCTCCGCGCCGCGGACGTCGATGCCTCTCCAACGGCCATTCTGACCAACGCTGGCCAATAATGCCAAGACTCCAAAGTCCTGTGAGGGACTCAATCAGACCCGCTCGCTGCGATTATCGATTTGATTAATCGACAAAGGAGATTTTGGAGTAATTTCATTGGTGTAATTGTAACGGCAGCTCCGCTGTTGGATGATCTCCTGGGATTAACGAGGCTCCGTCATTGACCCAGTCCTCATGGCGCTCTCATGGCCCTCTCATGGCGCTCTCATCACCCTGTGATATCATAGTGCCCGACTCCCTCGCCGTGATTGGCTGCTTTTGGCTCCCAATATACAGTAAGTGTTTCATCTGCCACTGCTGTACGGAGTCCTCGTGTCTTCTAATCACCTCCCTCAAAGTGCCCTCCACCATCATCATATTGAAGGAAATCAATCTCGTGCACGCGTGCGTGTATGATTGTGTGTGTGTGTGAGGGGTTGTGACTGCAGTTAATCTATAAGGCAGCATAAGATCAGTAGGGTTTATTGAGGTCACCCCTGAGCATAATGTAAGGAGCTTCCTTCACAAAAGAGCTCTTGTCCTTTCCCAGCGAACCCACGAGCCGTCTGCGGGTTCTTTTCCGCGGAGCTGCACACGTTTCTGTCAATTTTCCACCGCTGAATTGGGGCTGGGACGCCAGAAGAGATATTAACATCTCTGCTTGTATTCTGGAGCGGTTCAGCATATCTGTTGATTTGTTTCCTGCCTTCTTTGGGGCAGACTGCGTTATCCTCCTGCCATTTACAGGATTATGCATTATGTTTTTCCTCCCTTCCAACCGGGGAAAATGCAGCTGAGGAATTTGGATGTGGGGAAGATCAAAGGGGCCAGACCAGTCAGGCAGTCTCACCTTCCGCGTGTTCTGTCGTTTCTTCCCATTGAAGTTTGTCAAATTCGATGTGCGGCGAGTGTGAGACGTGTGACACGTCTCCCCCCATTGTGAGTGGAAACTGTGGTGTTTGCATAGCAAAAAGCTGATGAAACCAGGCAGAAATCTTCACATAACTGACAAATATCAAAGCTGCTCATCTTCATTAGCTTTCCACTCCATCTCTCTCTCTGTCTCGCTGAACGTAGGCTGCTGATGAAAGATACAGAACTCATTAAAAATGTGTTGGACTTTTTCCTCCCTCACTTTTTTCATATGTATAATGTGCAGCCATAAACCTGCTTTTGTGCAACACATTTGTGAGGTTTATGGACGCTGCTTCTGTCTGTACACAGATGCTGCAACCTACACTCCCTCCACTAGGTGGCACCACCTTCCACACCCCAGACATTAAACAATAGCATTCCCTTTTGACATCGGAGTTTATTAAACATGGCAAAAGATGCCCAAAGAGACATTTTGATGACATTATGAGCAAATCAAACGAGCTGCTGCCCGGTGACAGCGGGTGAGATTATCACCCAGCGGTTGATTAGAAGCTCGTTTAGTCAAATCTCTTCACATTCAGGCTTATTTTTAGTTCTCCACTGATATCAATAAGAAATTTGGATGTTTTGATTGTTCCATTCCTCCTCCTCCTCTGTCACAGACTGTTTTGTATCCCCTGTTCTGCCAGGCTTGTCTTATATTTTCCTCGTCTTCAGCTCTCACCCCCCCCCAACATTCTCTCCTCTCTGCAGGCCCCTTTTCATCTTTCCCTCACCCTTTCTTTTTCTTTCTTTTTTGTCTGCATCGCCGTTCCCTCGTTCCTGACTCTCTCGCTCCTTGAGCACTGTGATACTGTTGTCATGGTGACGCCCATCATTTTCTGGCATGAATGGAGGATACCTTATTGATGAGCCAGCACAGCAGAGAGAGGAAAGGAGAAAGGGAAAGACAGACTTAAAGGAAGAATAGGAGAGACGTCAAGCGGAGGGGAAATTGGTGTGATATGATAATGATTCTCCTCACCGTTTATTACACAAATACACCCCCCCCCCCCTTAATTTTGCTCAGCACTCGTGCGTCAACCGAGTGGCGGCGTGCCAAAACACGCCGCATCTTCTGGAGGCTTTCAGGATGTTGAGTCTGCTGGAGAAAATCCCTGGAAACACCATTATTCATCGCTCCCAGCGTGAGAACTCAGAAGGGAGATCCTGCGTCTTATTAGGAGGCAAACAGACAGGTCTCAGCGGCGCCCCCAGCTGCTGTTTGCTCAGTGCTGCGTAATGAAGTGTCACTTTCTAAAATCTGAGCGTGAACGTTTCCCGGGGATGGACGAACCTCGTTAATAGCGCGTTTGCTCACGGGGCACAGCGACATTGCAGCGTGAGGCGAGCTTGTTAAACACTCGTGACGCTGATATCGTGTCCAGAGCTCTGCAACAGCACATTACACCGTTTAATATTTTAAACATGACACGAGAAGGTCAGATAACGTACGTTTTAATCTCATTTCAATTTCCAAAGACGTTATTTACAACTACAGTGAATATTGGGAAAGTTTGAGTGCGTGTGTGTGTGTGAGAGAGAGAGAGGTTGAGTCTAGATTTATGTGGATCTCAGTTAGTTCCTATTTGACCTCTGACCTTTCCCACCCTAGTCCACCTTCTGTCAGAGACGATTCAGGGTGTGACGGCGACCGCCACTGGCGTCCAGTACCAGCAGTCGTGGCTCTGCATCCTGTAAGTGTGAACACATGCACCCTTTTTTCTCTCTTTGACATTTGGAGTATAGCATCTTTTTAGGAGCGCAGCATAATTCTCAACGTAATCTAGTAAACCTGCAGTATTGTCCACGTTCGGACAGCTTGTACCTGAGCAGCAGCGACTCGGAGGTTAAACTATGGGAATGTTGGTGACCCGCTGACCTTTGGATGACCTCCTCTTTATCCTTCTCTGCCCCAGCTGCAACGTCAAGCATCTCCAGAGGCGCCACGTGTGCATCTCCCGCCTGGAGAGGCCGCAGAACTGGGGGGAGAACTGCTGCGAGGTCCGCTACGTCATCCTGATCCTGGCCCCCCTCAAAATGGTAATCGCTGACCCCCCACAGGGAGGAAATCCTCTTTGACAGCTGCTTCTCCTCAATCGCACATTTGGTCTCAATCATTGAGTAACTAAGTTACATACATTAGCATTTGCTAACCCAGAAAGACGCACTAACAGAAGCTTAATGAGCCAACTCATCTAATTAACAACGGTGAGAATCACAGTTTTGTTCAGATGTTTATCTGACATGAAGTGAGGCATCATCCTGGCATGACAGCACTAACCAAGAACTTGTGCCTTTAATTACGGGTTCGTAATGCTTAACTAACCAGTTTTGGCATCTCGGAGCGCTTTGTGCCGTTTATATGATTAGATTCTATGGACTGATGAGGTATTGAAGGTCGAAGGTCAAGCCTTGTTCATCCCATAGGTTCAGAGGTCAAAGGTCATGCCAACAGCCCCATTATCTTTATAAACATCTCAGGTCGAACTGAATCTGTTATCTGACGTGACATGAACGCGGCACCGGCGCTCCTGTGGACAGCAGTTCTGAGCATCTTGAAGCCACCGCCAGGCGAAGGTCCTCGCTCTTGCAACAGCACGTGCGCTGAATGGAGTCGGAGTGACCGTCAGCACCTGGACCGGCTCGGCCTCTGGGAGTTTAAATCAGGGAGCTCTTCAGAACTGAAGACTCTTTGTGCTTCCCAGAAGCCCACTCAACCCTCCAATCTGCCACCTGTCAGGACAT
Organism: Takifugu flavidus; assembly: GCF_003711565.1. Lineage (NCBI taxonomy): Eukaryota > Metazoa > Chordata > Actinopteri > Tetraodontiformes > Tetraodontidae > Takifugu > Takifugu flavidus. The sequence continues at coordinate 13,193,130 of NC_079535.1, forward strand.
GCTGTCCACGTCCTGTGTCCCGTCTCTCCTGATCGTCCCAACCTCTCCGTGTCCAACAACCCCCAGGGCTGTTGAACCTGACCAGCATCTGCTTCCACTTCCATAACCCACCTGTGTTGCTCAGTGTGCCCGGCAGCGCCGAGCCCCAACTAAAGCAGAAGAGTGCTGCTCTGTGATGTGGGCTGGTTCTGTGAAGGTTGGTCTTGGTTTTAAATAAACCACATCTGACCTCCCGACTGCCGTGGAGAAGTGCTGAAATGCTTAGAAACGGAGGGGAGCAGCGAGGGCCTGGACGGCAGGTTGCTGGATGGATCATCGTGGCATTTCCTCCAGACATTCATGCTCTTTACACTTTGATTTCTTGTCCACTTAAAGACTGAAATGTCTCAGCGTGGACATGACAATGGCTCCTAATGACCGACTGCTCTCTTCCTCTGTTGTGGTGGCTTTTTTCTTGGCGGCGAGTGTAATTTCTGCCGCGCTCGTGTGAGTTTCTGACCTCGTTTTACGCAGCCGCCATTGGTGTTGACAGGCTGACACGACTCAGGCAACAATTGAGGTGTATTGACGTTTTATTCAGTCAGGATCGTCAGCTTCTCCTCCACACTTCATCCGTCCAGCGGCGGGTCATCGGGTGATGCTGCAAAGATGAAATCAAGTCAGCCAAACTAAGAAAAAACAGACAGGTCGTCACAAACCTGCGAATAAAAGCCGACTAACTGCTGAAATTAGCCCCACGAAGACCCAGTTTCAGAGCTAGGACGGAGCGTGTCATTGTTAGCAGCGGGTCAACGGTGGTTTTCCTGTATCTCGGCTGGAAGCTGCTGTCCAGGTGAGACTGGAAACTGCTGAAGGTTGTCTGATCTGGACCTTCACGCTGCGTCCCAACCTTGAGACTAAAGACTAATGAATTTGTTCCTTCGCCGCTGTTGGAAAGCAGAACATCTTTTTTGTCAACGCCAATCTTCATTTCCCAACATGAGAACTATTTTAATTTCAAACAAAGTGGTATTTGGGTCGGCGAAGCGCCCAACACTGGCATTTCCTCCCCCTGGTATCAGTTTTCCTTCATTAAGTCACTTTAATGCTGAATTTAATGCTTTGTTACCCTCCAGAAAAGCACCAAGACGGCGATGGAGCTGGGCCGGACCTTCGCCACGCTCTTCTCTGATATCTCCTTCAGGCAGAAGCTGCTGGAGACAAAGACACAGGAGGAGTTTAAGGAGGCTCTGGTGTTCCAGAGGCACCAGCTGACGGCAACCAACCAGCAGCCCACCGCCCTGGGGAAGGAGGAGACCGACCCCCGCAGTCACAAACCTCTCAAGGTGGGCCCCCCCCGACTGTTCTGTTAGAGCCGAAGGGTTATGTGTGATTGTCTCGAGAAGCTCCGATTGTCTGCCTCAGTCCTCAGGTGGGACTTCAGGTGTGTTCCACCCCCCCTCACCCCCCTCCCCCTTCCCGTCTGACACTTTTCACCAGCTCATTCGTTTCTGTGCAGGAATAAATCTGCACATTGATTTACACATCTCAACCTTTTGATTATTCGCTTCCATTTCACCCCCACCTCCCCCACCACCTCCTCCTCCTCCCCCCCACCACCTCCTCCTTCCCCACCTCCCCCACACCTCGCTCCCCCACTATGCTCGGCAGGCTGCAGTCTTCCATCTTTTCTCTCCCCCTAATCAATCAGTATCAACTCCTGCCAGGCCCCCTCAGTCGGTTAAGGACCCTGCATCTCTCACACTCCTGTCAGAGCTCTCCATCCTTTACACACACACACACACACACACACACACCGCACGCACACACACACACACGGACCAGGAGGCCTCTATTTGGTGGCCAGTGGCCAACATTTTGTATGAATGTTGTGGTTGACAGGCCAGGTGTGTGTGTGTGTGTGTGTGTGTGTGTGTGTGTGTCTTTATTGCAGAGGATTTTGTGAGGTGTTTATCCCTGGGCTTGTAAGGCTCAGTGCCACTCAGTGAAAGAGGGATGGATGAAGAACAATAGAAAGCAACAGAAACAGAGGGAGAAACAGGAAACAGTGACATCAAAGGGAGGGAAATCATGAAAGGACATCCGCCATTTCTGATTCCATCTACATTCACATCAAAATACATGAAAACACTTAGAATCAAGCCAAATGTAGACTTTTTTCCTGCTAGAGCAAACAGGTTGATGCTAATCTTTCTGAGCCAATAACACACACACACACACACACACACACACACACACACACACACAATGATCAATGCCTCCAGGATATCCCACATATTTTGGTGGTTTTTCAGGTTTGATGATAGATTTATTTCCTACTTAAGGTGACATGTTGAAAAGATTTGGCTCTTGTTTGGTTTCAAATAAACTGCAGAATTCTGTGAAAAAATAAAACTTACAAACAAGAGATTCAAAGCAAATCTTGAAACGGTAAATCCTCAAGCACAAACTCATAACATATTGGTGGACGTCTGCTAATTAAAAGGTTCAGTCACAAGACGGCTTTTATTGAATTTTTGCTATAGAAAATTAAAATGATTTTCAACATCCACAGTTCAACACGTGGTCACATGTCTGCCAGGATATGCTTAATTATGTAGTTGTGCGTTAAATTAAACACTGGCTTAATGGATAATTTACCCAATAACTCCATAACGTAATACAAAAGCTCATCTTGTTGGAGAAAAAAAGCCTGTTGAATCGTCATTTTTGAGTCTAAAAATACAGCAAATCTTCCATCCTTGCTGCCATCCCTCCCTCATTTTTCATCCTTCTATTTATTAAATGCACGTCTAAGTGCAGTCCCGCTGATCTGCTTACTGTGTGTATAGATTAGAGATGCAATTGGAGCTCTTCGAGGAAAATCTTTTTCAATTTGATGAATTAAATCCACTTTCACAAAGCCTGCTGTGTCTCTGAATCATTAAATGGGAAGTTTTTAACCTTAATGTGCCGGACAGGACGGAGAACATACAAGTTCAGGCAGCATTTCTAGGAGGAATGCCAACATTTAATTGCTTAAAAGATTAAATGAACTGATCAACAAAAAAACCCGCCAACCTCCATATTGTTAAAATCTGGTTTAGAGTTTAGTTGAAGGATGAGTGATTTCCTGGAATTTGGTTCTTAATTTGTGAAAAACCGGGGAAAAAATGCTTTAAAAATGTAAAGTCAAGTTAATTAAACATAAAAAATTACAGCCTAATATCAAATTTCAGCTCCTGTGTTTTCGATAAAGTTAATTAAAAATAGATTGTCGGTGAAATATGCTCCTGTTGTTACCGCCTTGTCCTGTAGAGGGCGCACCAGCACATGTGCGACCCTGTTCTGCTGCAGGGGCCGTATCCCCCCCGCTGAAAATCTCACCTTTTCCCTTCTGTCTGCAGTGCAAAGATTTCTTCAAGGCCGGCCGGGGGATTTACGAGGACCTGTGCCGCCGGCTGCCTTTCTACCCCTCTGACTTCACAGATGGTACGCTCCACGGCGACTTGAAGCTGAATCATCCACCTTATTATGCCACAGCAGGGGGCCACTGACAGTTCCTCATTTGTCTGTCACCTTCAGCCTCAGTTCCATCGGTGCAGCATCTGCGCCACTCCTAGGGCGGCCTCCCCTTAAAACCACAGTCTCTCACCTCTCCGTAGTTTCCCGGATTTCCCTTGTTGGGAACGTGTAGTTTAACAGATTGGTGGTTTTATCAACGACTAAGATTGTTATCATGAGTAAAATGTCTAAATATAGAGCATTAGGAATATTTCATGTTTTAAAAAAATAACTGTTAACACTCGCTGCCATTGGAATGTCTCACATTTTGCATTAAATATCGCCCCCTAGTGGTGGACCTCAGTATTGGTACAAGCCCCTCCTATCCATTTAACAAATATGCTAATAATAGTGTCCAGGGATGGTTTGTATCTTCGTATGTGATAATTTGTCAGTTTAATTAAATGTATTCAACTGTTGCTGCACATATCTGCACCACCACTAGTTGGCAGCCTTCACAGCCCCAAAATTAGGAGGAAGTCTGACAGACAACTGACAACAGTCTGTCTTGTTTTGACGAGTCATTTCTATAACAGATGTTGCACAAATCTTTTTTTAAAAAGTTTTTATTCTTGGGGACCTTGTTAAGTCAGCGTCCTCCCGCTGCTGCACATCAGCTTCTTCTGCTTCAAAAACTCAGCAGAGCTGTCGTCTTTCCTCCAGGTTATTTTTCCTTTTTGGGACAGGAAAAGGAATTCATGTGAGTTTCAAGAAAACCCCTGATTGTTTCAGAGGGATTAGAGTAACCTAATGAGAGCTTTAGAACAGATGCGGTTAACCTTGATTTGTAAAATAGAGCAGCATCAAGTGCTTCTGCCCTCCCGCTGGAGCCTCCTCGCTGCCTGCTCCCTTTCAGTCTTCTCTCCTTTGCTAATATCTCGACACTCGCTGAGCTGTAACCAAATCAAGACATTTCAGTCTCGTGAACGTCATCGGATAACGATCATCTGATGAAGGTCACAAGACCGAAATCACTCTGATCACATTAGAGCCCAATTAGAGTGTTTTATTCCAAAACCAGTTATCCATCATCTGGATAAAAGAGATCAGTCTCCCCACAAAATGATGGATGGATCCAAACTTTCTGAAATTACTTTTAGATTTTGAAGAGCGCGAGCCCCCCGGGACGGTTTCAGCGCGCCGTGTGACGGGGAGCAGAGAACCTGGGGCTGTTTCCAGATCAAAGTGTGACTGTTCTGTCCCCGTCAGGTATCGTTGGCAGTAATAAAACCCTGCTGAAGTACATGACCACGGCCATCTTCCTCTACATCGCCATCCTCCTCCCCGCCATCGCTTTCGGTTCCCTGAATGACGAGAGCACGCGTGGCGAGATCGGTAAGAGAGAACAAACGTTAAACATTCAAACTAGAAGGCTGAAGTATCTTGGCAGAGCTCCAGTTTGGGGCCGGCAGAGGTCATGTGATTTAGGGTCCTGCAAGGACATTTGTTAAGAAGGGACACGGCACAATAACGTTCCTGGTCTGGACGTTAATGAGAGCGCCCTCCTGAGTTTCCCCTGCGTGCGTCCTCTCTTCCAGATGTCCGGAAGACCATCATCGGTCAGAGCATTGGGGGGGTCATCTACTCGCTATTCGCCGGCTCTCCTCTGGTCATCCCTTTGACCACCGCCCCTCTGGCCATCTTCATCAGCGGTACGTGTCTCCCCCTTGGCAGCGGCGCCCCGTCTGCCCCACCTTCACCGCTGTCGGAGCGTTTGAGCGCACGTTCGCCCCAAATCTGTGTTCCTGGTGCAGCCCGGCAGGAAAAGCTTGTGTTTTTCAGTAATGAAGAAAACAGCTTTGTTTGTGCCTGGCTCCTGTTACGCAACAGTCGCTCTCAGCAGAGACGTGCACCAACACGTGCACACCAAACTTTAGATTCACTTCAGACACAACGGCAGCGTTCTGTGTGCAGGACGTTAAACGATCCCGATGTTCTGGCGGTGGAGGTTGGGGCGTCGGCGGGGACGCCGGTGCCACGCTGTAGTTTCAGAACCGGGCTCACGCTGGAGCCATCTTTGAAGTAAATGGGTTAGATCTGTGCTTAGCACGTCCTCGTGGGGGTAATTACACCACGTTTCCAGCAGCCCGTCTGAGCAGAACAATGGGCTGTTTGTGCAGATGCAAATCATCTCTGATCTGTTTAAAATTACAGCTGAACTGGGACGGTTTGGGTTTATGCTCTTCTTTTTATCTTTAAATAAAGTGTGTGTGTGTTTATCAGGACAAAAAGCTGATCAATGCTGTTTGTTATTAACCCAGTTTGCTTTTGTGTATCGATTGAATTAACATTGATCGGTCTTTGTCGGTTTGTTTGCTCATCGTGTTAAAAGTCCCAAGCAGACTTAATTGGATTCTGATGGAACTTGAAAAAGACTTTTCTAGAATCTGAAGTTTTCCTGACAAACCTGACAAAACCCTAGACGTTCCTCTGGTGGGGACTCGCGTCATCAGTGGTGGTTTCATAATGCTGGTGTGTGTTGTTGTGCACGTCCAACATCGCAGTGATCCGAGGAATCTGCGACGACTATAACCTGGACTTTCCAGCCTTCTACGCCTGCATCGGTCTGTGGAACTGCCTGTTCCTCATCCTGGGAGGGATCTTCAATGTCAGCCTGCTCATGAAGCTCTTCAAAAGGTATTTCTCATTAACGCAGGTCACTTCAACACGTCTGAGTGGCTCCGTGCTACTGAACGGGATGATTATCCCGCTTTGTCCTCATCTCTTCCTCTGTGGGGCTGCTGGGAAATTAGCCTGAATAAAAGCCATTTGGATCCAAACTGGCCGGGTCCAGTCAGGGAGCGCGTGGTAGCTGACAACACTTCATCGTCCACAGCGTGGTTCCTAATGCACACAATTGATTTTGGATCTGTGGAAATGGGTTTGAAGGAACCGGTCTGATGCGCAGAATAAAACAGGAATGTGCAGCCAACATGATGAGGATGCTTTTGATGAGCATTTTATTCAGGAACTGGGCCAACACGAGGTCACCACCCAACAAAACATCAGCCACACGGGACAAACCTGCCTTTGAAAATTACCCGTCAGCGTTTTCATCTCTATAAACTGAGAATCCAGTCAAACCTTTATTTGTAAATCATATTTAAAAAGATGTTTTCAACAGCTGAATGAATGTTTGATGCTCTCCAGGTCAACAGAGGAGGTCATCGCCTTGTTCATCTCCATCGCCTTTGTGGTGGACGCGGTGAAAGGCACAATCAAAAGTAAGATGCTTCCTCATCTGCATCACCGATTACACCTCACCATCACTGATTACACCACCTCACCCTCACTGATTACACCACCTCACCATCACTGATTACACCCCCTCACCCTCACTGATTACACCACCTCACCATCACTGATTACACCCCCTCACCTCACTGATTACACCACCTCACCATCACTGATTACACCTCACCATCACTGATTACACCCCCTCACCCTCACTGATTACACCACCTCACCATCATTGATTACAACACCTCACCATCACTGATTACACCTCACCATCACTGATTACACCACCTCACCATCACTGATTATTACACCACCTCACCATCACTGATTACACCACCTCACCATCACTGATTACACCACCTCACCATCACTGATTACACCACCTCACCATCACCATTACACCACCTCACCATCACCGATTACACCACCTCACCATCACTGATTACACCACCTCACCCTCACTGATTACAACACCTCACCATCACTGATTACACCACCTCACCATCACTGATTACACCACCTCACCATCACTGATTACACCACCTCACCATCACTGATTACCACCTCACCATCACTGATTACACCACCTCACCCTCACTGATTACAACCTCACCATCACTGATTACACCACCTCACCATCACTGATTACACCACCTCACCATCACTGATTACACCTCACCATCACTGATTACACCACCTCACCATCACTGATTACACCTCACCATCACTGATTAAACCACCTCACCATCACTGATTACACCTCACCATCACTGATTACACCACCTCACCATCACTGATTACACCACCTCACCATCACTGATTACACCACCTCACCATCACTGATTACACCTCACCATCACTGATTACACCTCACCATCACTGATTACACACCTCACCATCACCGATTACACCACCTCACCATCACTGATTACACCACCTCACCATCAAATATTTCAAGTCCGTGCAGACAAACACTAAAGTCGTCTCAGTGTTTAAATGGATTAAAGTGTCAGTAATTAATTCCCCCCTCGACTGAAGAACCCCCTCTTGTGGTAAGAGCTCTCATCCTGACGTCGGCAGTGTTGGGATCACAATAATCAAAACAATCTTGTGAATTTTCTATAAATTTGAGCAGTTGTCATAGTAACCGTGAGCCTTATGTGGAGTATTTATTAAATCTGATAGTTGCTCGGCTCGGTCAGCTAAGCTGAGGGGGATATTATCTTATGTAGCCCCTAATTAATCAGCTCAGCCGTCAGGCCTGCAGCTATATTCCACTAACTCTGTCTGTTATTCATCCTTTGTTACTGTGTCATAAATATTCCACCAAACTTTATATCTAAGTAATGAGCAAGTGGCAGCAGGAAGCAGTTCATTTCCCAGTGCAGCGTCGCTTCTGTTTGGAAATGCCAGTGTCGTTATTACCCTCATCCAAAATCTGCCACCGCGCCACAGATGTCTGTCCGCTCTCACGTGCTAACTTCCTTTTGGTTCCGTGACAGATATGTCAGACTCAGCTTTCTGGGTCAAACTGGTCCCAAACTGGTCTCCATTCCAGCTCGGAATTTCAGAATATGTGTTAATCGGACTTTAAATTGGCTTCAGACAAGAATCGTGATTTCCTTCACTAAATTTTCGCCAGGTGTGTGTGTGTGTGTGTGTGTGTGTGTGTGTGTGTGTGTGTGTGTGTGTGTGTGTGTGATGTCACCTTTATGAGCCTCTCTGCTCCAGCATCTCTTCCGTTGGTGTTTTACTGTCGTCTCTGCTCACTGTAGCATGAACACAAGGAGCTTTAAGCTGCTGTATGAGTTACAAATTCATCTGCAGGATTTTTGGATTAAACCGGCAACAGAGCCAATATTTTTGTTCTTCATCCTGTTTGTTCAGTTGTAAACTGAAGTGATGAGCAGCAGAGTAGCGTGTCGTCGTTCTCATCTCCACTAAGAGAGAACAGGGTGTTTTTTCAGGTATTCGGTATCAAACTTGCGTTTCAGATCGTATTTATTATTCATGGACAAGATCTCCAGAAGAAAAAACATGTTTTATTTAAAAAAACACTGTGCTTCTCTGCCAGGTTTCTGTTCCTGATCATCACGTTTGTATTTTCAGTCTTCGACAAGTATTACCACCCCCCGACGCTGGCCAACGGCAGCTACGACTACTTCCCTCAGAGCAAGTTGCTGCTGACGGGAAACAAGAGCGAGGCGGCGGGTGGCCTGGCGCTCGGCATCCTGCCGGAGTCCTTCATCCACTGCACCCGCGAGCGGCCCCTCCTCTGCCTGCTGCTGATGCTCGGGACGTTATGGATGGGCTACACCCTCTACCAATTCAAGAGGAGGTAATGTGCAGCACCGCCGCAGCTCTGCAGCACTCTGAAGATAGATCACCAGAGGAGCTTAAATCCCATTTGGGGGGGAATGTTGGGCCCGTTTGGACCAAATCTGCTGAGTCGTTCTTCAGGAGTGACACAGCTGGGAGGAAAGAGCTCCTTTTTCCTGTCAAAGCTTCTGCTCCAGCCTGTGATTTAATAAGCATTAATATTCCACTTCTGATTGCTCCCAGTAATCAAATCAGCCTCAAATCCGGATTCAATTGTGTACGCGGAGGGCGGACAGAGCTGCTTAAGTGGTGTCGGGATTGCAGCCTTTGTCCTTGTCTTGTGCACACTAATTGTATTCCTGTATTATTGGTCTCTCCCCACTTAAAACCACCTCTCTCTCCCTCTCTCCATGTCTCTCTCTCTCTCTTAGTCCGTTCCTGCACGCTAAAGTCAGGGAGGTGCTGTCAGACTGCGCCCTGCCCATCTCAGTGCTGCTCTTCTCCTTCATCGGCTCCTACCTGTTCAGCGACATTGAACGTCAGTACCACTCGCGGCTTCGCCCATAAACTGTAAACAAGTGTAAAAGCGTGCGTGCACGTGGGTCTTTTCTGCTGCTGTGTGAGTGCAAAGTCCAGAATTCTGCACACCCACGCTGAAACTCAGAGGTTTGTCAATATGAGCTTCGTGTGGATGATCAATTTTATCGACGGGGGGCTTAAACTTGACCTGCAGATGAAGGTGGTGAGGGAAACGTAGGAGAATATCAGCTGCCAATTTCAACATTTAGGCAGCAGCTTCCAGAGAAACAACTGTCAGGTTCGGTTCAGAAATTCTCCTTTTGCATCAGTATTCATGCAGCAGGATCTCAGTCAAGTCGCAGCTCCGGCTAATTCCTAATGTTGTTGCAATTAGGGACAAACTGCAGCAACGTGGTTGAATGCATTTAAGATGCTTGTTGATCAGCTTTCTAATGGAAACGGGCCTCAGGAGAGGCGTCTCAGACTCACGTGGTTGACATGGAACCGCAGGAAAAGCTGCCGCAGCGGTTGTTGTGTTGTGACGGGGTTATTTACGCTTTAGCTCCCGACAGGTTAGGAATTACAGCCGATGCTTCCAGGACAGCCAGGTCTCCCTTATTTGTTGTGTTTAATTAAAGCACCCCGGGGAGCCTGGCCTTCCATCCTCTGCTGTTGGCATCAGTTCGAAGCTCCGTTCATCACTGGCGGAGCAGCAGCTGCTCTCCAGAGGTCGGCACAGAAAAGCAGAGGAGCCAAACCCTCCGTGAATTTACATTTAAGTGCTCGGCCAATTTTCCCTTCGTTCGCAGACAATAAGTCATAAGATAATAGAGCCGTTTTTGCATTGTCATTTCTGCTAAATTTAACCGAAGGCGCTTAATTCTGCGGAAAACATGAAATATTCAGTGTCTGAAAAAACACCAAGGTATAAAAAAAAGAGAACGTTTGAGCGATAGAAAGACAGATTATATTTCAAACAAATATAATTCCGGCGCCGTCTGATTCTGCTTCACTAAATCACCGTCTCGTTTTGGGCCCAAATGTCTGAAAAGTTGAAACAAAGTCAAACCTAAACTTTTGTGTTTGTGCCCACAGTTCCAGTCTTCAAAGTTCACGACCGACCCACCTTCAACGTGGCTCCGTTTGAGCGCCTGTCGGCCCTGAACATCCTCAGCGCCATGGGCCTGGGCTTCCTGCTGGCCCTCCTCATCTTCATCGACCAGAACATCGTTGTCTCGCTGACCAACGCGCCAGAAAACAGGCCAGTCTCCTCTCACGTAACACAAATGAAGCCCAGAGATCTGCTGGTTAACTGGGCTGGAAACTGCACGTTTGGGCCGCCTTCCCAGCCAGAACTGGTCCTCAGGATCGTTGCAATAATGGAAAAGTGATGGTGCCACACGGTTGAACCTCAGTATATTCATTCAACTGAGATGGAGTTAAGGCGGCAGACGGCGTGCGAGCACTCGCTGCCCGCTGGGCCGGTTTCAGCGGCGCCTCAGAGGAGCCTTTGATCACTGCGGCTTCTGAAGCTTGATCGTCAGATTCAAATCATCTGTATTTCGTCAGATATCATAATAATAATAATAGCTTAGGTTTGCTGGACTGGTGTGAATCACCAGTGTGAGCTGATCCCAGCGTGCTCGCTCGCGCGTGTGTGTGTGTGTGTGTGTGTTGCTCTTTAAAATCAGGTTATCCTGCAGGTAGCGTGAGGCCTTTTATCAGGGAATCCTCCCCTTCCTGTCAGCTGTCATCTGTTCGCAGCTCCTCCTGCTCTCCGTGGGGTTCCGACCCTCTTCTGGAACGCTCCCAACGCAGGCTGAGAGCAGGCAGAACAGTCGCTCCGCTGACGTGACGCTGCGGCAGCACACACACACACACACACACACACGTGTGTGTGGCAGTGATCCCTCACTAATGATGTGTGGCGCTTTACAGGTCGCAGCCGTCCTTTTGATGAGAAGTTAGCCAAATGTCAGGCCAGGCCTATGATGTCATCATCAGTGACATATTGATTTCATGCTTTACATCCTATGGAAGCACGAGACAACACACACATCCTGCACGTGGATTTTTCCATGTGTGTGTGTCGGATGGAAGGAAAATATTTGAGAGTTTGTTCAGTTTGTGTTAAGAGCAGCACTAACCTGAGGAGAGCGCTGCCCTTTGAGTGTGTGAGTGCACCCTCTGATACGCGCTGCTCGGTGTGTGTGTGTGAGTGTGTGTGTGAGTGAGTGTGTGTTGCTGTGATTTATAGTGCTGCTCTTGTTGCTCCTCAGGCTGCTGAAGGGCACGGCGTATCACTGGGACCTGATGCTCTCCGGTCTCATTAACATACTGATGTCGGTGCTGGGGTTGCCCTGGATGCACGCCGCCTTCCCTCACTCCACCCTTCACGTGCGCCAGCTGGCTTTTGTGGAGCAGCGCGTGGAGGGGGGGCACCTTTATGAGACGTGAGTAAGCCACCCTCGCTGCCGCGGCTCGTTGGGAGCTGAATTAAAGGTCTTTTTCAGAGCGCGTGCTGGGCGTAATTTGGGGTTCTTTGATTGCACGATTAGCGCGCGAGGTGTTATTTTCGCTCTGGGAGGGAGGGGTGAAGGGTTATTTCAGACACGAGATGATTGAGTTCGATGCTTTGGACATGAGCGTAAACTTTGTGATCACATATTTACGATTTCTATTTAGGACTCTTCAATTTGTAGTTGCTGTAAAATCGTGCTCAAGTGCCTCAATTATTGAAACTTTCCAGAGGACTCTGCATGGAAATCCATAATAAATTAGAAACAACATTAGAAACAACATTAAAATGAGATAAATGGGAGTCCTCTTCCATTATTGATTTTACTGATGAGGCACGCTGTGTTTTATTGCAGTGTAACACAGCTGTTGTTGCATCTTACACACGTTAAACCCTCAAACTCTCCTCTGAAGTTGGGAGATCCAACCGCAATGTCCAGTACAAGACCACACACACACAACATTAGGAAGCTCTGTGTGTGTGTGTGTGTGTGTGTGTGTGTGTGTGTGTGTGTGTGACAGTCTTAAAATGGCAGCTTCCCTTTTCAACAAACCAAGATTAGAGGACAGTTTCAAGGTCACGGCCAAGGTCACACACACACACACTCACACACACACACACACACCACACACACACACACAGCAGTTGTCAAATAGCTATTTTTACAAACATCTGGTGTTGAATCGTTGTGATACTTTTTAAAAATGGATTAAAGAGATTATTTTTGAACGAGCTGATCAAAGCTGATTTATTTCTCAGCCTGTTTCTTCGTTCAGATCACGTTTTCATGCTGACGTCACCGTCCAGGACACGTTTACTCCACATTATCTCCATCTGAGCAGCTGGTTACTGCAGTTAACTTTAATATCAAGAGAATCTGTGTGAAGCTTCATCCAGTCGTACCAGGATTACAAACGGAGCTCGTTGTTTCAAGCCACCGTTTGCTCTCTGACGTCCATTTGTGCGCCTCTTCCTGCTCAGGATCGTCCAGGTGAAGGAGACCCGGCTCACGTCTCTGACCGCCAACATCTTCATCGGCGTGTCGGTGCTGCTGCTGCCCCTCCCCCTGCAGTGGATCCCCAAACCCGTCCTGTACGGCCTCTTCCTCTACATCGCCCTCACCTCCATCGACGGAAACCAGATGTGCGACCGCATGGCGCTCCTCCTCAAGGAGCAGGTGAGTGACCGTGTGTGTGTGTGTGTGTGTGTGTGTGTGTGTGAGGCGTATGTTGATGACAGGTCTCCACAGATCAAAAAAATGACCTTGCAGTTTTTTTCTGCCTTTATTTGTGGTTATTGATTCTTTCTGGACTTCAGACTCCCACTGAGCTCTTTATTGTGCTGGAACATCAGGAATCCTCCATCAGGCTGCTGCTTCGTGTCTGATTTAACCGTGCGCGTCCACGCTCCCTAACATGAGACGCCAGCGCCCCCTGATGGCAGCGGGGCGCAGTCTTTACATTTAGATCAAATACTTCCTCCAAATGAGCCGAATTTACCTCCAGTTCATCGGAAGAACCAGCAAAAATGATTTGATATGAAGGGAACCTAAATGTCTGTGAGCTTTCATGGCTGATTGTTCTCTAGAGATCAGCAGCGTGCTGGAACCCCCCTGAGAATCTCCGGGTTGTTCCTGATGTAGAAGCTGCCTGGGTGGCTGGCTGGCTCCTCTGCTCCGTTCCTTCAGAGCGGAGCTGAGGACCGTGAGGGGAGAGAACCTGGGGTAGATTGTTTTTTAATCTGTCCTGATCCTCTCACCTCCCGCAGACGTCTTATCCGCCCACCCACTACATCCGTAAAGTGCCCCAGAGAAAGATCCACTACTTCACCTTCCTGCAGATGATGCAGCTGCTGGTGCTGTGCACGTTTGGCATGTACCCCATACCGTACATGAAGATGATCTTCCCTCTGCTCATGATCCTGCTAATTCCAATCAGGTACGACTGCAGCACTCGTGCCTCACAACATGATTCCCTCGAGTGCTTTTAAAAGCGGGATGACATTCAGCGGCGTGCCGGTGAGCAATCCCGCTGACCTTAATCTGCCTCGGATGGACCCCGGCCGCAGTCGGGTCTGGTTTCTGGTCATTTTGGGTTCTTTTTAGAACGTTGGTGGGGGGGGGGCGGAGGCTGCTGGCAGCAGATGGTGGAGTTGTGCATTAAACATGATATTTGTCAATAGAGAGAATAATTCACACGCGTGGCATCAAAGAGCAGGAAAAGCTTCAATAATAGATTTGTTTTGGCTTCTAAGCATTATTAAACATTAAGCTGCTTTGCTGCCAGGGCGGGGGGGGGGGGGGGGTACAGATGTGTTTATCTTAGACGTCACCAGATCCTTTATTTGGGAGCCGACCTGCGCCGATGTTTCAGATGGAGCAGGTTGTCCAGGCGATGCGGCGTGGGCCCAGCAGGACGTGATAACGCTGCCTCACTCTTGTGCTTCTGTTGTCAGGAACAACGTGCTTCCTCACATCATTGAGGCCAAATATCTGGACATCATGGATGCCCAACACATGTAGCCGCACACGGAGACGAGTCCCGGATCCACACGGAAACAGACGCTCACAATCTAAAAAAAAAAAAGAGAGAGAGAGAGAAAGAGAAAAAGTGGAGGTTAAAAAACACCCGACATATTTTTCAATGCAAAACTGTTTGGACACGAAGACGGAGGCAGGAGCTGCGGACCGTTTTAATTTTTGTATCCGCTGAGAACACTCTCACAGGTGAAGCACTGGAAACGTGACGAAGATAACAGAACCTCTCTGGGGGAACGTTCTACTGGGAAACTAACAGAAGTACGACTGGAACGTCCCAGAACTCCCTGTGTGACCTCTGTTTGACCCCGAGCTGTGCCACATCCCTCCATACTCCCTGTTTCTGGTTCTCCCAGTCCAGTCATCAGTGAGTTCTGCTGAGGCCGGGTCGGGCCCGCGGAGGAGCAGCACCGCCTCAACCACGACTCCTTTGCGTGTTTGCGTCCATGTAAATACGCAGATTTCAGTAACGTCATCTTTTACTTGTCGTCATAGAGTGTTAAAACCTCACTGCACCTTTTAACTGCTATCCGTCCCCACTCCACGTTCACAAGCATCACTTTAGTGTCAGTGTTTGTCAGTGTGTGT
The DNA here is from genome assembly GCF_003711565.1 of Takifugu flavidus. Classification (NCBI taxonomy): domain Eukaryota; kingdom Metazoa; phylum Chordata; class Actinopteri; order Tetraodontiformes; family Tetraodontidae; genus Takifugu; species Takifugu flavidus. Next base: position 13,208,393 of record NC_079535.1, read on the forward strand.
GTGTGTGTGTGTGTGTGTGTGTGTGTGCGCGTGCAAAACTTAGCGTTTAAATTTAAAGTTAACATTCTCTTTTCCTGCGGCCAAATTCTCAACAAAGCAAAAATAAATGAATAAATAGTAAAATTATTTTTGTGGTGCTGCCATCTGAGACTTGATAGTTCAGATTAAAGGTTGTGTGTGAGATGTTTAATAATCTATAAAAGATGACCAATAGTGAGATATATATATATATACCCCCCCCCCCCCCCCCACGGGTTTCTACCGTAGCCCAGGACAGACAAACTTCACAGGTATCAAATTGTAGCCTGGTGCTGACTCGTCAAAGGGGCGGGGCTTCGGCGACATCCCGTTTCTGACCACTAGGTGTCGCCAAAGCCCACACAAGTTATACCAGCCTAAATTTCCACGCAGATGTTGCACGTGATCAGCAACGTGAACGCTGGCGTTGAGTATTAACGATTCTTGGGTGACGTCACGTGACGCAACCGTGGTGCATTTGGCTGCAGATCTGTGTGTTGGGAATTCCTGGTTTTCCATTCCTGGGTGAATTTTCCCGGTGTTTACGTCCCGGAGAGAACGACACATTCCGCAGTTGTAGATTTTATGTAAAGACTTAGAACGACAGCACAAGCCAAAACATCCTGTCATATCTTTATAAATATATTAGAATATATATATTGGCAATATAGAAATGTATTTTAGTTGAAATCCAGACAAAATATTTATTTATGGAGACGGCTGTTGATGAGATTTTGTTGTGGTGTTTCTCCCCCAAACCGGGAGCGAATTCTCCGTTTTGTTCATGGTCTTGTTTTTCTCTTTTGAAGTGGATTTTTCCTACATTTTGGCCTGTGTTTACACATCAGAGTCCAGCTCCATGTCAAAGACCCACACGGTTCTGGTGCGTTGAGTCCAGCAGGTCAAGGAGGAATCGTTGGGTTCAAAGATTCCGCTTCTTCCCTGTGTGAACAAGTTTTAGAATGATCCGATCTTCTTTTCTATTTAGATGTTCTGATTAGCTCATGCTTGCAGGCGTTGTCACGTGAAAATCCAGATGTCTGCAGAGATTCTTGTTACCTTCAGTCCAAAAAAAGGCCGTTTCCAGCATGACTCGCGTGGGGTTTTGATAGAATACCAACGGCGGCGTATCCCACACAGAACTACTAGTTCCTTTTCAATAAACTGAATGCAATGCTCAATATCCAGCAATACTGCGCGTGAAAACGGCTTCTAAAAGGCTGCTCTGTGCCGCCTGGCGGCGCCGCCCGGCCAGGACGGGGACGCTAACGCCCCCCCCCGGTGTAATGGCAGCTCCCTCATGCTCTTCGGTTTCAGCTTTGTTTTCCAGACGTTCATCCAGACGCGTCACAGCAAGGCGGCGAGGCATGGAAGCTGCAATGGCGGGCAGCTGTGAGGTCATGTGTACAGTTTTCAATGCCAACTTTAGTTTGTGTCAACATTCCATTAGAATCCACCCCGAGCTGGATCCACTTTGGGCTGCAGAGCTTCAGCCGCTCCTCTATGACCGTGTTGTTGTTGTTCCTCAGTATCTCCTCTACTGGCCACCTGAGCTGGGCATAGCAGCAACGTTCAGTTCCTCTGAGACGAACATTTAATGGAGAATGAAAGACCACATTCCGCCCTCTCCCACCTCCCTCCCAGTTGCATTGGTTTCAGACTGCGTACTGTGGTGTTTTGGGTTCTATTTTCTTTTCTTTTTCCTGATTTCATACCTATAGCCGACTTTTTCTATTCATGAATGTAAGACGTGTGGGGTTTTATATAGCATACTAATTTAGGTGTCAAACAGAAACTGTAATTTTTGTCTAAAAGATCAGCTATATTTGTAAGCTGTAATATGTAAAAATGAGGAAAAAATGGTTATCAATCAGAATGTGTTGGTTTACTAAAGTATATATACAGTATACTGTACACTGAAAAAGAGAGACTATCTCAGCTGTTTGCCAAATAAAAAGTAGTAGTGATGTAATGTGTGTTTGTGTGTCTGCGTGGTTGTGTTACACACTAGAATTGTGGTTGTTTAGTATAGAAATGTGCACTTACACTTTACGTGTAATGCTACGTTTGACCGCCGGGGGGCAGCCGTAGACCATCTGGTGACCAAGACAACTAATAATCCAAATGGTTTTTTTATTGATTTAGAAATTTTGGAGTGAAGAACTTGATTGATAATTGCACACATTCCATCCATGTGGGATTGACAACTTAGGGTAACATTTAAACCTGTGACTACGAGGATAAACCAACACTGGGGATGGCGCCACCCACTGGACAGCCTCATCAGTCACTACGTCTCTACGTAAACGTTGAAAAAACATATTATGGCTTGAGTTGCTTTTTACATGATCAAATCCACAGAATTTATTTACTACTGCAACAGGGGCTGCGCGTTCATGCACTTTCATCTTCAGTGTTGCGCTGCATCTGCGCAAGAACCGAAGGAAGAGTGGCAGGGTATGATCAACACCGTCATTGCTGCGCTGCATCTACGCAGGAACACAGGCGGGCCACCGCCAAACGACGTCACTGCTGCGCTGCGTTTGCGCAGGAACACACGCCTTTGAGCAAACAGTGGGCAGGTTTTTAACCGAACACCGTCCCTGCTGACTCACAGTGCGGAGGGAGTTCCTGCGGCAGGTTTGGGGGCCGGGTCATGAGATCTCAGGGGTGGATCTCTCTGTGCAGATCTCTCTGGTCCACATCCCGGAGGCGGGCTGCGGTTGTGTGCGGCTCCAAAAACGCGCGTCTCGCCAGTCGGTCCGGTCCGATCATGGCGGAGGAGGCCAAGAAACTGGCCGCTTACGCCGCCGTGGACAACCACGTCCAGGTACCGAGTTTTCATCTCATCGCTGCCGTTTTCCAACATTTCTGATAGTGTTTTTAGCTCGGACGCCACATGGTAGCAGAGTTAGCCAACTTGGTATAAATTCTAAGCAACGTGGTTTCAGGCTGTTAGATAATATTAGATAATCAGTTATCTAATTATTCCCTTCGAGAAGGTTTATCTCTGTTCTGCATGTTAGTCCGAGGATTTTGGTTAGCTAACGTGGACCCTTCTGACAAAGAATAATCATTTTAGCAACTTGCCAAAAGATAACAAATAAAATACAAATACAAATTATTTTATCTACAAATAAAATAAAATATCTCGTATTAGCAAAAGAATCCTGTAGAAATGTAACCACAGTAGAAGTGCTGGTGACTAATGTTCATATTTGCTTAGTTCATCTTAGCATTATTTTAATTAGTTTCGACGTGTTCTAAAATCAATATTTGCGGAATTTTTATTAGGATTTTATTTTTGCAGGGCTTAATTTTATCCAAACCTTGTTTCCGTTCAAATGTTCTGCGTCTTCCCCCAGAACAACCAGGCGGTCGGAGTGGGCAGCGGCTCCACCATCGTCTACGCTGTGGACAGATTAGGTGAGGGGGTCAAAGTCTGGGGTGACACGTCCATGTTCACACGCACGGCAGGTTTCAGTGTGTGTGTGTGTGTGTGTGCGTGTGTGTTGATGCAGCCGAGCGCGTTCGTCAGGAGAAGCTCAACATCGTGTGCGTCCCCACCTCCTTCCAGGTCAGACCTCAACATGACTAAAGTCCATCCTGTTGCTCAAAGAATGTAGCAACGGTTCTGATGGCGAGCTTCTGCTTGTCTGTTGTCACCCTGATGCCCCGCCCCCATCACCCCCCGCCCCCCCCAGGCTCGCCAGCTGATCCTGCAGCACGGCCTCTCGCTGTCGGACCTGGACAGGCACCCGGAGCTGGACGTGGCCATCGATGGAGCGGACGAGGTGGACGCCCGTCTCACGCTGATCAAAGGTGGCGGGTGAGCACACTTCCTGTCTGGGGGGGGGCAGGAACATGTGGAGGAGCGTCTGTGCTCACCCGTCTCTCCTCGTGCTGCAGCGGCTGCCTGACGCAGGAGAAGATCGTCGCCGGCTGTGCGAAACAGTTCGTCGTCATCGCCGACTTCAGGTTCTTTAACCTTTGACCTTTGACCCGTGGCTTTGTTCTTTCCGATGTTTCTGACGGACGACTCCTCCCCACGTTCAGGAAAGACTCGAAGGTTCTGGGTCAGCAGTGGAAGAAGGGCGTCCCCATCGAGGTCATCCCCATGGCGCACGTCCCCGTCGGCAGGACCATCGTCAGACGCTTCGGGGGCGTGGCCAACCTGCGCATGGCCGTCAGTAAAGCGGTAAGTGGGGGGGCTGTGGTGGCGCTGAGTGATGGGGGGGGGGCTGTGGTGGCGCTGAGTGATGGGGGGGGGCTCAGAGGCCAGGTGGAGGTGTTTATTGAGCGGTGGTCTGCTGCTCCCAGGGCCCCGTGGTCACCGACAACTGCAACTTCATCCTGGACTGGAAGTTCGACGGCGCTCAGGACTGGACGGAGGTGAACACGGCCATCAAGATGATCCCAGGTGAGAAACTCCTCTGATTGGCCGAGACCTCGTGAGCGCGCGGCGTCCCCCGGTGGGACACTCACCCTTCGTCCGTCCTCAGGCGTCGTGGAAACGGGGCTGTTCGTCGGCATGGCTGACCGAGCGTATTTCGGGATGGAGGACGGGAGCGTGCAGGTCCGGGATCCAACGGTGGAGTGAGGAGCGTGATGCTCCCTCCTCCTCCTCCTCCTCCTCCTCCTCCTTGGTTTCAAAGTGCCTGATTGGTGAGCTGAAGTGGCCGCTGTGGTGCGTTCAGGAGCGTCTGGTGCGTTCGGGAGCGTCTGGTGCGTTCGGGAGCGTCTGGTGCGTTCGGAGCGTCTGGTGCGTTCAGGAGCGTCTGGTGCGTTCAGGAGCGTCTGGAGATGAAGCTGCTGCTGCCTTCACTCCTCTCTGTGCCTGTTTTCACCCTCTTTAATCTCAGTTTAACTGAGGCAGCTTTCGACTCGTTAGATTTTCATCATTTACTCGTTTATTCACTTGTTCTGTTCTGGAAAGCAGCTTTTCATTTTGAAGCCTTATTGTCAGACATTTTGCTCGTCTTAGAAGCTGAAGATAATGTGATAACGCTGATATATTCTGGGATGGCGGATGTGTCTAAACTGACGTCTCTGGCCATCATTTGTGTTTCTTAATGACCAAATAACTCATGATTGATGTTATAAATGAATGTTTTCTTTGTCAACCAATACAGAACCAAACTAATGTGTTTGTGTCTCATTTCAGCTTAAATTTTATGATTAACTCTGCCGAGGAGGTCATGTGACCACCGGTGGTTCTTGCTGGGACTTTTAGCAAAACAGCTTTTAAGGGAATTTTAAGGAAAAGTGCTGGATAAATGTTGGTGATGTTGCTGATTCCAGAGGGACGTTGACCTTTGGTCATGAAGCATCCTGCTGTTGTGTAACCCCGTTGCTAAGGACGACGGGCAGCAGACACCTTTGTTCCTGCTGAGTGTGTGTGGAGACTCCAACATCTGAGCTTCAGCAGAGGAGATGGTGGCAGCAGAGGAGCGATCAGGGATGATGAGGAGCCTTTTATTTAGACGTCTCCACACCCTCCAAATCCTCCTCTTTCCCTTCTCCACATCTCCTGTGGTCAGCTGTTAAAAGACAAAGATTTGTTTTAAATTTCATTTTTAAAGGTGAAGCTTCTCAGAGGTGCCTGAAGAACCAACGTACCTGGAGCTCTTCCACTTTTTGTTTCTCCATGTTCTGGAGCATCTCCTCCAGCTCTCTCTCTCTTTTGGTCTTGGAATCCTTGTATTCTTTGATGTTGGAGATAACTTTCATGTGTCTGAGCTTTATGTAAAATCTCACTTTTTCCTTCCGAAATAAGGACTTTTATTGTCTTCTCATTTGTCCCAAACACCAGAACCTGAGAACCAGCGACCTGTGGCTTCATCTGCGGGTGTTTGTCTCCCTCTAGTGGCTGAAATATAACTGCACCTTTCTCTTTAGACGGAGCTCTGCTGCCACCTCGTGGTGACTTTTATGTACTGTTTCTATTTCGAGCGGGATCAATCAGATGTGGCGGTCGAACATGAGAATAATGGAACAGTTTAGGTTTCCCTTCGTCTGTCATAGGTGGCGCTCTTCTCGGTGTTGTCGTTGCTCTTCACATTAAATCCTCTAAATCCTTCATGCTTGACAAAAGAAACCATATTAATAAAGAAGCTGCTTTGAAGCATGAAAACACTAGAAATAAAGCTGCCAAACGACTCATGTCCTCACCTATTGTGATTTAGATAAAAAGGCAGTTCTTCCATGGTTACCAAAGCCTGCACATGTTGATAATGGGATAGAGATTAATAAATTCTGGATTCTGGAGGGAATTTCCCCCCTAGTTTGGTCAATGCCACACTGCATGTTTAAATTTTAACACTCACAACAACAGTTTTGATAGTTGTAAATGCTCGGTTTTTTTTTAACCTTTTAACGTTATATCATGTGCATTGACAAATTTTGAATAAATATAAAATATTTTAAGGGTTTAAAGACTGTAGAGCTTAATTTAGAGTCAACGAATGTCATTCAATGCTTTGAGGTCACTTTCCAGGACGTGTGCAGTACTCAGCACTGACCAGTCGGGGGCGCTAACGTGTAGTTGGAGTTTGTGCGCCGAACTGTATTCACGGGCCTTTTTAAGCCATCTATGCTGAAGCGTGTGTCGTCCCGAAACAAAACTTTGAAGAAATAAACCAGAAATAAACTCATGCTGTATTACGTCATTGCAACAAACGCGAGCCTTTTCTCCCCCTATTGAGTCGTTGGCAGATATTATGTAAGAGTTTGTTTCCTGCCTTAAACTAAAGTAACCCGTGATCAGGAAAAGGAAATACACCAATCACAGCGCGGCCACGTTGACGTTTTTATGTCGACTCGCCGTCCCGACAACTGCACGTGAGTGACAGTTCGGGCTCCCAATGAGCGGCGGCGTTTCGCCAGCGACGGTCGCGAGCCGCCAATGGCGGCGCTCCAGGTCAGGCTCGAGGCTCCTATTGGTCACATGTCGGGACAGCCGACCAATCACGTGAGCCGCTAACGGACTCGCCATCCGTGACGCTTCGCGCCCCCCCTCGCTGTGGTTGAATGTGCGCATGCGTCGTTTGACACGCGCGGAATTAACCAATCTGCGCCACTGTTTGGGGGGCGGGGACTTGCTGGGCCCGCCCCTTTGAGTGACAGCTCTTTGGAGCAATAGGATAACGCTGAGTATGAGAGTTTGCTTGACTGACAGGTGACTGTCCAATGGGAACGTCCTGCATGTTTTTTAAGCACGCGCACATATTTTTCTGACCAATCCCAGTGTAGAAACAAGGCGGGACTTAGCGTTACTAAGGCAAGTGCGAGTCAAGTATAAAGGGAATAACATGGTTTCCCAGCGGCTGTTTATGTTTACCTAAAGGCCAGTGATAAAAGGGTGTTTTCCTGACACCGAGCAGTTTTTGATAAGAATAGTTGTAGTCTTTTTTGTGTGTTGAGGTTTGCAGGGCCAGTGGCATGTAAATATCATATGCCACTAATGTGCCAGTTTTACAAATGGAAAGGGGGCTTCACTTTGTAAGCTTTTCCCTGGTGCTCCTGCTCTTGCTGAAGACGCTCGTCGGATTCGGGACTCCGCACACTCAGGGCTCCGCCGTCGTCAGGGAGCCGCAGTCGGTCACCCGGGGCTCAGGTTTGACCTCGGAGGAAGATGGTGCCCGAGTCATGAAGCGGGGCTTGGGGCAGGTCGGCGCCCCGGTGATTGCGGCGGACGTCACCGTGGAGGACGACGAAAACGGGTCGGCGGGGGAGGCCAACGAGGCTTTCGGCGACAGCGGCGCAAATGTCCCGGCGAGGTAAATACGCATTATGTGGCAGTTATCCGGACGGAAGTCTCCACGCCACCATTGCTGTGAGCTTCTGCAACTTGTAATGACACCCCCGGAGGAGCAGAATGTTTGGGCAAATGCGCACATATTTCCACTTTTACAGTTTAGTTTAGTTTTACAACTAAACATAACATAAAGGCGGTCTCACGCGCCTCCGGGCTCAGCCGAGTATCCCTCCGCCTCGGCGCGGCTCGGAAAACTTCTTCACTGTCCCCGGAAAGACTCTCCAAATGTGCTGGCGCAGCTGTCTTATCAAGTCTGTGAGGAGAATAGTTCCTGGACTGGACTGGGTTTCTTCTCTTGAAAACGTTTCGCCTTCTATCCAGAAGGCTTCTTCAGTTCTGAAATCGCTGGGGAGAGAGCTTGAAAATATAGCCCCTGGGGTAGTTTCAGCGGACTGTCATCGGCTGGGACCGTGACGTGTCCGGGCGAAGCCGGCTCTTGTCACCCAGGCGGCGGCTGACAGCGCGGAACATGTGGCGGCTCTATTTGTTTGTTCTGTCAGCTGGTAAAATGCTGTTGGGAAATCTTGTTCTGAACTTTCTGGAAGTGTTCTCTCCCAAACGCCCTTTAATGATCGCAAACGCGAGGCAAAGTTCTGCCTCCCCATCAGATGAGTTGATTCCGGATGTGAGAGGTTCTGCTTAGATGTGCTTTGGGTTCCTGAGGGACACGAATCCACCGCGGTTCTGATCGCTGTGGTTCTCTTGTGCTGCTGCTTTGTTTGACATCTGAGTTGAGACGTGGAAGCCTCCACGAATATGCTCTTTATTTCTCCATCTTTAAGTTTGTCCTTCCCCAAAGTTGGCGCCTTGAGGACCGAGTCTGTCCCCCCACCTCTGCTGCCCCCCCCCCCACCACCTCTGCTGCCCCCCCACCTCTGCTGCCCCCCCACCTCTGCTGCCCCCCCCCCCCCCCCTGGCTCCTTGGTGCAGTGGGGAGGACATTGATTTGTCTTCCAGGAGTTTTTACCCACTTGTTTTTGCCGCAGTGTTTTCACCACCTTATTTCTCTCCGCCATATTTTGCTGGCAGCCCCCCCGGTGTTAAAGCTCTTTCTTGCCCCTGACTGATCACAGGTCACCGACCCGGAGCTCTGAGAGCGCTTCCTTTAAGATGCTTTTGTCCCAGAGGGAACCACGGCGATCACGGAGCAGCAGCATCACCGGGGCAGAGAGGATAGTTTAACATGTTCCCGCGTGTGTTTGTGCACCCATGAATGTGGAGGAACCACCGATGTGACCCAAGAGCAACAGTATATCAGCACCTGGACGTCCACGGTTAACGGCAAAGGTCACGCAGGTCACGCCCTGCCGCCGGCTCTCCGTGCACAACATGTGCGTCTGTTCATATCCGTCTTCACTTTTTCACAGTCTTATCCTGAAAACAAACACTATTTGTTGGCTCATCATAAATGAGAGACCTTTCTCATTCTTTATCTCCCGAACTAACAGGATTGAGGTGATTGACATCCAATAACAACCACAAATGAGCAGGTTCATTATTCATCACACGAGAACAACAACAAATAATGTAAAACATGACAGAATTAACCGATTAATTAATAATAATAATGAGGAGGAAGATGTTCAGGAAAACATCCTGCCTCCCTCCACATGTCCTTGATTCTCTCTCTCTCTCTTGCATTTATTCTCTTTGTCTCTCGCTCTTTCATCTTACACCTCCTTAATGCTCATCCTTACCTTCACACACTATGTTGCGTTTTAATGTCGTCCCCGGAGCATTTACCCGGCGCTGCGCTCTGTTTCATCCATACGTCAGGAGAATTGGACTTGAACTTTTTAAATGTGTTTCTCTCTCAAATTGGCCAATTTAAATTGAAAAGATTCCCAGAATGCCGAACAGTTAAGACAGAATACAAGAAACAAGGGGATGTTGCACAATTCACCTTTTTAATGTGGAGGAACGTGTTTGGGCTGTTGGTAGATGATACTGAGCATTACCTGTGAACTGACGGCATCATTAACACGTCACATGACCTGTATGATGGGCTGTTGGCGCGGAGGAAACCCAGATCCGGTTCTTTGGACTCCTTGGTTGCTTGTGCGACATCGACCTGTGATAATAAGTGACACCTTGTGTAAATAACGACGCTCCGCACAACAAAAGAAAGGAACCGAGGATTTTTCCGCTCAATCATTCCTGCCTCTGAAGAATCCTTCCACCTCCGTCTGATGCCCTTTTATTTCCCTCCAAATTCGCCCTCTTCAGACGCTTCGCGCTCGCTAAAATCTGTCGCCGCTTTACGTTTGTGTCAGTCAGGATTGTTCTCTTTTTTTCTCGCCCCGGCCTCCGCATCCTGTCACCTATAAATATTCCAGACGTTGGCTTTGATCCCACCAGGCTGGCGTAGCGACGGCGCTGTAGCGGCGGCGCCTGATGGCTGTCACCTCACCGTCAGCGGCGCGGCGTATAGGTGGCGAGCTCTGGAGACCCGGGTGTTTACATCTGCGCGAGCATCTATGTTTCAGAGCTTGGCTGTGAATGATGCATGCGAGCCTCCGCTAGCGAGCGCTCCGTCGGGGCCTCCGGGCTCTTTGGGAGCACTTTAAGGTGAGAGAGGACAGAGCCCGCTCCCCCTGTCACCCAGCCTTCACCATCTGTGCCCCCCCGCCCCCCCTCACAGCCCTCAGGGCCACGGAGCAGCAACAGCTCTTCTGGGCCGCCACCACCACACTAATGCTTAGCAACAGCCAATCGACCAGCCGGGCGACTTGTCGGCCAATTGCATTAGAGCGACGAGCTTGTGTTCAGAATTTGAGTTCAGCTCCGGCTACAGCGAGGCACCGGAGGAGGAGAGCGAGGGCTTTTTTGGGTGTTTGGGGGGGGGGGGTCGCCCCTTCTTTATTTTTGTCGACAGCCTCCGATTGTTTCAGCCGTCCAGAGTCTGTAACCAGGGAGACGGTGGGAGTTTTTATTAATAGAAGCTGTCCTCAAATGTTCAGGTCAACGTGGAGATGAGTTGCTCCTTGGGAGGTTTAATTAGGGCTGACGAAGTGGCATTCGATTATGAAAGCAGATAATCGACATAAACTGGTGTAGCAGAAGGCGCCAGCCTTTCCAGCTCTGCTTAGGTTTTTAAGTGATATTTCCGTGCATTTCTTTCTATTTTGTGACTGATGTTTCCCGTCAGGAAGGTGGAACTGCAGCCGCAGTGGGCGCCACTTTAGATGAGCTTACGTAAGCTCTTTTTACCTTTTTATTTGCCTTATGTAACCATGTTTGCATCTGTTGAAAGTTTCTCTCCAAAAATGTGGCGATGTGATGACCTGGAAGTTTGTGAACTTTGCCTAATCCGCCCTAATCTGAGGATGATTTCACAACGTGTTGGGACACAGCACACAAACAAGTCAATCTAAATAAAGGAGCCCATGCGGACGCGCAGGTTTATTGGGTCAGTGGCTGGTTCTGGCCCGTCAACAGGACCCCTCCTGCAGCACTGCAGTATGGGTGGGGCTCCGGCAAAAAGTGGGAGAGCAGCAGCGAGAGCGGAATGAGAACAAGTTGGTGGTTAGCAGGACCACGCTGTCTTGTTTTCACTCTCAGCAGCTCCTCACTGCTTAGCAACAACCAATCGCATGCTCCGACCGGGGGGGCAGCCCGCCCAATCGGCTGGCAGGAGCCTGGCGCCACCGAGTTTGTATTTCACCACGTGTGAGCTGATACGGAAAGATGCGAGTGTGTGTGTGTGTGTGTGTGTGTGTGTGTGTGTGTGTGTGTGTGTGTGTGTGTGTGTGTGTGTGTGTGTGTGTGTGTGTGTGTGTGTGTGTTTGCCATGTTGCTGCTGGAACCTGTTTTTGAAGCCACGCCCTTGAGCGTGTGCTGCAGCGAGCCTGATGGGACGGCACGTCGCAGGACTGTCGCCCGGCGTCTGCAGCCGGCGTCTTCGTCAGTGCAGCTCCAGTGAAAGTTCAAACTGACTTGGATCAAAGACGCCATCAGCAGAACTTTGTTGCCTTTTGCTGTAGATGTGAACTTGGATCGGAAAGTTTTTGCCTTTGAGAAACCCACACGTGTAAAAAGGTTTCCTGCAGTTGTTGTTCATCGATCCTTCCTCTGAACCCATCTCCTCCTTGTCTGTCACAGCGTTAGCAGTCTGCAGGAATGCCCCTGACCCCCCCGCCCCCCCCCGGTGCTGGCGGCGCAGGGCGCGGTCCGCTCAGAGCTGCAGCCTCCTCTCTCCCCACGTGCTTCCCATGCTCTATTTTGCTCTGCGTCCCGGCAGCTGAGTGGCAGCTGTGTGGCAGCAAAACTCAACGCCCCTCGCTGTTGCATGGTTACAGGCAGCCCCGGCCCGCCATTGGCTCCAAACCTGCAGAACCAGCCCCGCATTGGCTGAGCGGGTGGAACAACGGCGCTTCCATTGGCCGCCGCGGTGCGAGCGGGCTGCCGCCATTGGTCTGGCCGGATAGCTCCAGCTCCTTGGAGACTGGGCGAGTGTAAACATCCTGGTTTCATTCAGCGTGGCGTGTTTACCAGCGGCGCAGCTTTTGCCCGTGTGTGCAGACGGCGAGCGAAGGTCTCCGAGGAGGGTGGTGAGAGCGGGCTAATTGGCTCCCTGCTCCTCCAGTCGCCCTGTGACTGAAGACGCTCTCTGCACCATTATGATGCGCTGACAGCGTTGCAGCCGGGACACTAACGACCCCTCCTCAGCCCTCCGCCAGCCCGTTTGTCCTTCATTCACTCTCCGCTGTAGCGCTCCCCTCAGAGCCACCAGCGCCCGTCACATCAGCAGCCCCCCCGGGCCACAGCTCCTCCCTTTGGTGACGGGCGGAGCGGCGGCGTCTCCGGGCTCGGCTCGGAAAATAAATTGCCCCAAGTTGTGGATGATACAGTGGGACTGTTTGTTTTCTAAAGCCTCTGTCTTCCTCCGCCCAGCCTCCGTCACCCTCATCAGATGGGAAGAGTTAATATTCTTTATCAGGACTACAAAGAGTCTTGAAGAGCCTTTGATCTCCGGCTCAGAATGAAATTCTTCTCTTCTCCATATCTAACGCTGAACTCGATGCTCCCGCTGACTCCGTCCTCACTTCTACATTCCCAGCATGAATCAATGGGGGCGTGGCCAGCGGAGCGAAGGCCGCCAAAGCTTCCGCTCTCTCGCAGCTCCGACTGCTTAGCAACAACCAATCAGTCTAATATTTTTGGCAGAGTCTGGTAGCCAATCCAGAGTGTGAGAGCGGGCTTTAGTTCTCTGTTTCTACTGGTGTTTTCCTCAGTCCTCCACTCCTCAGCGCTGGTGCCGCAGATAAAGCTGCTCGGAGCAGATTTGAGGAGATAATCTTTGCTTTGATGGGACTGAAAGACACATGGCTCGTTACTGTTTAGTGATCCTATTTGCATATTCATGCGAGCTTCCAGCTTCTTCCGAGCTGAAACAAGTAGCATCACCCTTTGTCTTCCTTCGTGGATTTAAGAAAACAAAGTCAAAGTTTCCAGATATCGATTAGCAGCCTCTGAAACAATCCAATTCCTAGTTGTTCTAAGGCTGAAACATCCTCAAACACGCTCCTGCTGTCCGACCAGAGAGGGTTCGATTAACGGAATCAATATGGGATTATAGCGGTCGAGGCTGGTTTAGGTGGCTGTGTTTGAGTGACGGATGGTTCAGGACGTTGAATAATTCCAGCCTGGCTGAAGGTATGGCCGCTCACTCTCCTTTGTGTTCAGCAAGAGCTCTGAAAGTGGAGCGGTGTAACTCTTTTCCTTCTCCAACTGCTGCCTCGTTGCCATCGAGGGAGGCAGTTCTATCCCCGTATGCCCCAGTGTGGTAACAGTGGAGGAGTGTGTGTGTGTGTGTGTGTGTGTGTGTGCCCAGCGTCTCTTGACAGCTTAAATAAAGCTAAGAGCCCATTTGACAGCATCTCCTCCAGACGGATACCGATCAATAGTCAGGCTGGCCCCCACCAGAGGCCTGAAGAGGACTGACAGGGCAGCGCAGGAGGCCGGGGTGGGGCTTGATGTCCCCGTTAGTTTAAGTCTGTTTTTAGCCTGGAGTTACCGGACAGAAAAGAGGAGCGCTGTTAAATAAGCGCATCAAGAAGAATCCAACACAGCTTCTTCTTCTTCTCAATGAGGTGAAACAGTGAGAAGGATCCATCAGCACCACGATTAAACCTGAATTCTCAGAGGAGAAGCACCCAGGTGAGAGGGGGCCCAACATGCATCATCCAAAGGGAAAGCGCTCCTCCTACAGCTTATATTTAGCTGCTTGTTGAGTCTGTGTCAGCATGAAATATGTTGAAAATCCATCCAATATATTTTCCAGAAGGATTATTATTGGGTTTTGTTTGTTTTTTTTCTTTGTTTTTCTAAAATAAACTTCTGCCAAAGCGCTGAAGATGCTTCTATTGTGTTGTGGGTTCGGTTGTTTTCTGGGCGCCGCTGATACGATTCTCTCCGCCGCCACCGTGGGCAGCAAACACGCCGGCCGTCTGTCGCCGAGCCCAGACGGCCGCTGACGCTGATCACAAGCGTCACAAAAGGCAACGAAAGACCCCAGAACTTGAAGGCTCGGATGTCTTTTTTCACTGTGGGTGCGTTTGTGTGTCCTGTCTGCAGGTCTCTGGTGATCATCAGCACCCTGGATGGGAGGATTTATGCTCTGGATCCTCACAACCAGGGCAGGAAGCAGTGGGACCTGGATGTGGGATCGGGCTGCCTCGTGTCCTCCAGCCTCAGCAAACCAGAGGTAAAATACTCAGGAGGAGGAAATAATATACAGGAAGATGAGGGAGCGTTTCCACCACAGTCCTATCAGACTGGCTTTGTTTCTTCTTCTACAATTATGACTCAAACAGTCACCGTTAATAGCAACTTCTGTCATCACAGCTGTTCCAGGAGGTCAGACAGAAGTTCTGTAGCTGATTAAGATGTTGCATGAGAAGAGTCGTTTCCTCAGTCGTGACCCGTCAGCGTGAGGTCAAGCTCGTCTCAGGCCTCTGAACAGTTCCTGGGTTTATTTAGACAGCCAAGGCAATAAGTGAACTCCGTGCCCTTTGAACAGTCAACCAAGGCTGGCTGGTGCTCACACCCTCCAACACAAACAGCCCGAGCCTGCAGGAGGCTCCGCACACCCCCACATATATCTGAGAGTAGTTGTTTCCCCTGGAGGATTAGTCTCTTTGTTGGCTTTGCTGATTTTTACACATATAAGCACAACAAGAGGCTGGATTGAACATGTGCACAGAAGCTTAAACCGCCCACACTGACACACTGACAGCGAGTGTAGCCCTGAGCGAAGCTCTCCCAGAAACACCAGAGAAACACACCAGAGAAACACACCAGAGACGCCGCTTTGATGTGGACTCCCCGCCTGTCTGTGAGAGCGTAACCGGGGGGGGGGGGATCAGAACAGTGTCAGGGTTCTGGTACTGTGGAGCCACGTTTGGGTGTGTGAACCCTCTGGTCGTGGCAGGCAAACCCCCTTCAGAAGAGGACACGATTATTCATCAACATGTTTCACGCACTTTTCTCCCATTGGTTCTTTTTAAATCGGAGTAATTAAGCCAATGTTTTGATTAACTGAGCAATTTTCCCATCTTTTATGTTTTTTTCATGGCTCTCCTCCGAGGCGCGGTCTGAAGGGGCGAGGGTGCGTTCTTATTTCCAGCCCAGCAGCCTCCTCGTTTGTGTCCTTTTTCTTATCTGGTCTCATATTATAGCCAATTAAGGAAGATGGCAGCCTGAGGCAGAAATGCTGTGGTGGACGTGGAGCTTTGAGATGAGACGCACTAACCGTCTGGATGGTTCTTCTCCATCTGTAATGAACATGCCGCCCCTCACAAATGGAGTCGTTAGGTTTTAAGACTCCAGTTATTGACTTGTAGGCATCTTTATTGGCTTTTATTCCTTCTACCCATGCTACCAGAGAGTTGAGCACTTTACTGGAATAATTATGTGTCTGAAACACAGACTTAACCCACATTAATGAATGGAGGAGGATGGAGAGTCCTACTGAAGCCTATCATTAGGAGGATAGAACCAATCAGTGAAACAGCTGCTTCCTTTGGGAATCGGAGGGGGAAAAAGGTGCTTGGCGAATTTTCTTTTTTCTTTTATGGGGTTCCTCTGAGGTTATCGTGTAGAGAACCCCTAAAGGTTCCTCGAAGCACACGAAGGCGAGAATATTTGAGCTCCTTTCAGCTTCTCTGCTGGATGTGCCAGAATGAAATTTGACCTTGAATATAAAGTCCCCCCCACCCCCAAAAAGTCCTATAAGTTTTCCTGTGTGTGAGGAAATGTGTTGTTTGATGTTCCTCACGCCTTTCAGTTCAGGATAACGTGATTTTCAGAGCCTGGAAATGAAAACTCATTTATTTTTACAAGATTCAGAGAAGTCTGTTACTGGTAAATGTTGAACTGGCACACGAGCGTCACGTGCACGGGAACGTCTCGGCTCTGGACCAAATGACTGTGATGTCGTTGGTGATGCTCACCGGGCTTAATTGGAGGCTCGCGCCGTGGATCTGCAGTCGCCCTGGATGCTTTTCTGCCCCGTAACGGCAACAGTTTCATTGGTGCTCCTGGGTCCCTGAGACGCCGCTCCGCTCGCTGATTAGAGGCTGCTGGGTGTTTACTGGCGTGCCATTGGCTGGCCTCCACACGGCGGGGAGGAAACAACCAGTGACGGGCTGTGTTTACGTGCGCCGTCTTTTTTTTGTTTTTTCTTCCCCAGGAAGGGAGGACAGCAGAGCCACAAACAGCATTGTCTGCAAAAGAGAAACCATCACTTCAAGAAGCTAGCCTGGGGGGGGGGGGGTGAACAGAGGGGGGTGGAAATCTGTGCCAATGTGGAGTGAGTCATCCTGGGGGGGTTAAAGGGGGGGAGCAAAAGGGGAGGTTGATGAGGGAGGTGAGGTAATGGCAGAGCCCAGCGATGATGTCATCAGCCACGCTGGCATTCCTCTGCAGATGCTCGGTGCTGATGAATGAAGCACAGCGGCGTTTGATGGATTTCTGCCGCCTGGGCAACCATTGACTGCCCCTCTGTGACTAATGGGACAGGCAATGACTCTTCAGCTGGGGAGGGAAGGGGAGAAGGGCCAGACGGGCGATATTTTGGGCAAAAGGTCGATCAGGATCAGGATTCTGCTTCTCTTTTGTGCGTTACTTTTTTGCTCCTCCAGCATCAGCGAGCTGTCTGCCACCTCCGTGGGGGGTGCAACAGAAGCAGCACAGCAGCACATTTCCCACCATTGAGGGCTCCTGATGGGTTCGCTGGACATAACCACACACAAGCCAGCCCCTCCCCCACGTTTCCCAACGACCCACAAGGCCTTGATCAGCCTCAACAAATCACCCAGCACTCGGTTAATATTGACATTACAAGCCTGGCTGATAAAGAGGAATAATGTTGGTCATTATTACTAAGCACATATAGGTTTAGGCCTGGTCCAGTGGGTTAAATTACAGCGTCCACGCTGGAGCCTCCTGCTGAGAGGGGCTTTAGGATGAGCTGTGGCGGTGCTGGGGTAAAAGGTTGGGGGTGAGTTAGAGCTCTTTAAAGATTTATAGCCACAGGAAGTTCAGAGGGAAAGAACACTTGTGCTGAGAAGTCGTTTTTTAAAATTAATGTTATTCAGAATATTTCGAGTCAACATGTTAATTTGAGCTTTTACATTTTTTATTTGACGTGTGTATTTTTAAAAAAGCCAAACACACCATCAGTTACTCCCAGGATCACAAACAGGCCGGATGAAAACAACAAAAACAGGGAAATTCCAATAAATTCCTACTGGAGGGTTCCTCTCATTTGCTTTGATGGGGAGGATTAAAAAATACATGAATTACTGGGCATCAAAAGCATCTGAATTACCTTATTTTATTGCAATAAAGGTAAAATATTCTTATTTTTTACAACTAATCAGAAATTTTGTACGTTTACAGTGACTCTATCAGATTAAAAGTTGTATATTTTCTGCAATAAATGTAATTTTTGTAATTATGTAAATTGCACTTGAATTAGAATTAATTTCAGATGAATTTGACACACGTACAGATAACGACCGATGCACCTGTCCTACCTAATTACACCTGTCCGTTAAGTTCCCATAATCAGTCAGATATTTGATTTGTTCCTGTTAATGAGCCACATTTGGAAAATGTGGATTTTCCTTCCTAAATGTTGCCACATGTCAGAGTACCTTCAGCTGTAATCATTGTGTTTTGGTGATGGGGGGGGGGGCTCCTTGAGTATAGAGATTAATGAGTGGAAGCCTGGGTGGACGGGGGGGGCAGTAACGGGAGGAGATCCAGGATCACTGCTGCTGGATTAAGGCATCAGCAGGATGACTCGGGCACAAGTTCCTCTCCGCTCTAAACCTCTTCACCACCCCCCCCCCCCCCCCACCACCAGCGTGGTGTGATGTGATGGTCAGATTGTTAAACCCTCCTCCTTTCACTTGCTAAATTTATCCCCCCCTCCACCCTCCCGACAGAAGGATGACATCACCTCGCCTCCCGTCTGTTCTCTCATTCGGTCAGTCTGTCCATTCTGTCCGCCGGCCACAAATCACCCTGAGCGGAGACGAGTGACGTCAGACCCGTGGTCGGCAGGTTCAGCAGCAGCCGCGGTGATGATCACATCACGTAGAAGCAGATAAACTCCTGTTTATGCTTGTTGTTGTTGCCCCCGAACCCCCCGTGGAGCTGAAGCAATGGAGGTTAAATCGGGATTAGGCTCAGGTATTTACAGTGATGTCATCCATACCCACCGTCTCTCACACACACACACACACACACACACACACACACACAGGTTTAAGTACAGATCCAGGTCAATTACTTCATCTTTTAGTTACGTAATGCTCCAGTGCCTGTGGATCGAGTGCTGATATTTGGGGTTCTAACCGTCTCAGTATGGGGTGGGTCTCCCTGGGTCACTGGATCAAACTAATATACGTTATAACCTGCACGGAATCTGAATTCTGGGGTCACACCTCCAGAAAACCCCCCTGCAGCAGTAATGGTCCATGCTAATGCTTATAGGAGTTATTTATCTTCAAAAACCTCTGTGTGTGTTCCTGCAGGTCTTTGGCAATAAGATGGTCATTCCTTCATTGGACGGTGCCTTGTTTCAGTGGAACCGGGACAGGGAGATTATGGAGGCAGTGCCTTTCAGCGTGGAGTCCCTGCTGGAGTCGTCTTATCGAATCGGAGGCGACACCGTTCTGGTCGGGGGCAAGTCTCTCACTACCTACGGCCTGGGAGCCTATAGCGGCAAGGTCAGTGAGCTTGGATAACAGCGAGAACATTGTTCCTGCATTTAAACCTTATTAAAATAGGATCATTTTGGTTTCAGCTCCACTACATCTGCTCTGCGGGGGGCTGCAGCCGCTGGGGGGAGGATGAGCTGGAGGCTGAAGACCTTCTCCTCCTGCAGAGGACTCAGAAGACTGTACGAGCCATCAGGCCTCGATCTGGGATGGAGAAGTGAGTTTGATTCAGCCGAAAGGGACCTCATGCCAGATCTGCGGTCACACTTTTATTGAGTCTGTGATGATGGTGATGGTGATGATGATGGTGATGATGGTGATGGTGGTGGCTCACTCCTCCTGCCAGGTGGAACTTCAGTGTTGGGAACTTTGAGCTGAAGCTCAGTTCTGAGATGCAGTCTGGAATCAACTTCCTGGAGGGAGAAGTTGCAAGTGGAGACATTTGGAAGGAGAAGCAGCGGGTCATTGCTGATGATGACAGCAAGCAGGCCAAGAACCAGCAGAACCAAAACCAGAATCTGGACCTCGTAATCAAAGTGTCTGTTCCTGATTGGAAGGTGATGGCCTTCAGCTCTGAGTCTGACGGTCAGCTGGTTTGGGAACGCCAGGTCAGTCATTTAGATTCATGCTTTGTGTTGTGGAGATGAACGTCCGCTCATCCTGCACGTCTCCACTCTAGTTCTGCACACCCATCGCTGCGGCCTGGCTGGTGGGCGGAGGTAAAGTTACGCCGATCACCCTGTTTGATGACAACGGCTACAACAACCTGTCAGAAACTGATGAGGAGGATGAAGGCGACGACGTGAACAAGAACAGAAGATCTTCAGAGTCCAGTGTTTATCTGGGTAAAGAAAGATCATCACAGCTTCTCATCGATAGTTTCTTTGTGCTCTGACTCCTTTGCCCTTGGTTTATCAGGGATGTATCAGGGTCAGCTCTACCTCCAGTCCTCTGTGAGGATCTCTGAGAAGTTCCCCTCCAAAGCCATCACATCAGAGAAGGACATCATTCATCTGCCTACAGTCAAGTGGAAGCCTCTAATCCGTAAGTCAGCTCGCCTTTTGGCGAGCCCTGATAAAACGTACGGTTTAGAACACGGCGGCCGTTTTAAGGACACGTTTGAATTTTTTTGAGGCTTGTCCTTAAGTCTGTGTCTGATTGGTATTCTGACCGTTTGTCCTCCTTCAAAGAGAGCTTCTTCATCTTGTCCTTGACACAGATTCCCCATCTCGGACACCGGCCCTGGTCGGATCGGATGAATTTGATAAGTGTCTCAACAATGACAAGTTCTCTCATGATGAATACAGCAATGGAGCACTGTCCATTCTTCAGTACCCATATGGTAGGAGAGCACAGTGAGGGAGGGGCTTCCACTCAGCTGGAACAATCAGAACAACCTTTTTTTTACTCTGTCTTCCCAGACAATGGCTACTACTTCCCCTACAGCAACATCTACAGAGAGAAGCGCGACACTTCCGTTAGCCTGATCAAGAGGAATGAAGCAGGAGGCCGGAGTGGCAGGAGGAAGGATCCCGTGCTGCTGCTGCCCTGGTGGAAGGAGATCATTGGCACCATCTTCTTCTGCATTGCTGCCACCACCTACATCGTCCGCAAGTTCTTTCACCCCCCTGCCCCTGTGGCGCACGTGAGGGTAAGAGTGTGTCTTCTACTGGCCGATCTTCTCGGTGTGATTGAATTGGTTGCTGAGTGGGTTTCCTTCTGTTCCACATGTGCACAACTTGTCTTTGATGTCTTCTGTCGTCCCTTGAAGCAACGGAAAGAATCCGAGACCCAGTGCCAGACCGACTGCAAGTTCGACCTTGAAGTTGTGGAATCCAAAGATCCTGTTGCCATGGATACCCGATCCAGCGATTACGTGTCCAGGTAGATGCTCAGAACACTGTGACTCGCCAGATGTTGTTCCACACACACGTATTCAGGACTCAGGACTTTTTCCCCCTGACGTAGATTTGAAACCGTGAAAAATATTGTTCCAGACTGATGATCCAGTCTACCCGAATATTTATCTTTGACTCTCCTTCTCTCGGGATCTTGTACATGTAGATCTATTAATAATTCAACAAACCCCAAAAGTCCTGAGTCCACGGGGAAGAAGGTGAAGTGGATTCTGGCTGTTTGTCTCCATCATTGTATCAGTTGGAGCTCAAATGTGTTTGCTAGGTCCCTGCAGGCTCCACCTGTATTCTACAGGCAAAGATATTGATATTGTGTTGAGTGTGATTGGACCTTGGAAGTTTCTGCTGCCGCCTGCACGGCTGTACCAGGGTGTTTGCCTTTCTGGAGGGAGGGAGACAGAAAGATGTTTTTCTTGTTCGGAACAATGTGTCAGTCTAACTGTTGTAGCAAGGTGTAGCTACAGATTTGGCACTGTTGCCATGGAGACCACTGGTCTTCCAGCCTGCATTGATAGGACAAGGCAGAGATGGGAGAAGGTTGCATGTGATTGGATACCTTGGCCCCCAGTACACCCACCCTACCCAGCAGCATCTGTTACAGGGTCAAAGTGTCACTTTATGTTGCTGTCAGCACATTGTCAGAACTTTTTTTTTTGGTGGACGTCACAAATATGAGCAATGGCCATAATTTATGGGCTGTCACTGACCTGCTGGAGTTTGATCGATGGAGGGTCACTGTTTACATTAGTTATCCGCTGATTATTGGCCACGCCCACCTACCCAAACCCAAGGAAGAATTTCATTAAACTCCAAAGTTGATTTATCTCCTTTTGATGACGCCCCAGCCTCCCTGTGCTGCAGTTGCCTCTGTGCAGCTGAAGAAAGGTTCCCCAAATAAAGAGTGTTGTGTGGCTGTTAGAGCAGCTGAGGCCCGTGTGAGGAGTGGCCATCGGGGCGGGGGGGGGACATCATGAAGCACAACCTGGTCACATGTCTCATCAGAAAGCATTTAGTCTCCTCATCGTGGATGCTGTGACTGGGTGTAGAACCGAATGCTCCAGCTACTCCACCCACAGGACACTTAATATAACATGCATGTACGCACGCACAGGGATACTTTGGGTTAAAGTAATGGTTGCTTGTTAGGTGTGGAGACGGTGGACGTTCCTTTAGCAGTTGATTAGCCACCACTGTGTGAACGCACTTGTTTAATCCCTTGTTGTTCGTTATCGTTCAGCATCCACAGAGGTCCGTCCTGCCTCAGAGGGAGGCGAGTGAGTCTTCTTTACTGACCAAAATGTCTCCCCCAGGTACCTGACTGACTTTGAGCCCGTGCAGTGCCTTGGCCGTGGTGGGTTCGGCGTTGTATTTGAAGCCCGCAACAAAGTGGACGACTGCAATTATGCTATCAAAAGGATCCGTCTGCCCAACAGGTATCTGCTTTTACTGCTCACACCAGCACTTTCCTTCCTCCAGGCTATTAGCTCTCCACCAGGCAGAGCCATAACTGCTTTGGTACAAATGAGCTCTTTTAAGAACCTGAAGGAGGTTTTCTCTGGCACTACTCGTGTAAAAGTCACTACAGTTGATGAGACAATGTTGCATCTGGTGGTTAGATGATTTCTTTTCCTCTTCGGCGTTCAGAGAGCTGGCTCGTGAGAAGGTGATGAGAGAGGTGAAGGCCTTAGCCAAGCTGGAGCACCCGGGGATCATCCGTTACTTCAACGCGTGGCAGGAGAGCCCCCCTGACGGCTGGCAGGAGGAGATGGACCAGAGGTGGCTGAAAGATGCCAGGTGAGCTCGTTATCTCTCAGGCGAACACCAGGAGAGTTGAACTTCTTTAGCGTTTTAGGGAGACTAAGAATAAATAGATTTAACCTTGTGTTTCTAAGAACAGTGATCATCACATTATTTAAAATGTTGCTTGCTTGAATTTCTTTCCTAAATCTGGCTTTTGAGGCTGTAGCAGTGAACCAGCGTCTCTCTTCCTCTCCTTCAGCGCCACAGATTGGCCAATGAGTTTCCTGGACCACATGGATGCGCTGTCGGTCAAAGTTCCAGTCTCCAGCTCGACCTCTCCGGGCTCTGGGCATGAAGAAGAAGCTCTGGAGGCCTCTGCTGGTGCTTCTTCCCTGCTGTCCAGCAGTGGCAGTGGTGCTATAGTTTTCAGTGTGGACATTAGTGACTTGTCCTTCCATCCCATGCCGGGTCACGACAGCCTGATGTCTGAGCGGGACAGCCAGGCTGACCCTGATGTCTCGGACACCCCAAACTCCTTTGAGCTCTGTTCTCCACGCGGTCCCAGCGACTGCACTTCCTCCTCCTTCGACATCGTGTTTGAGGACTCGGGCTGCGACCGAGACGCCGAAGCAGAATCCGACTCTGCTTCTGGTCCGACCAGTCCCAGCACAGTAACTGGGAGGAACAGCTCCTCCTCCTCACACAGCAGACAACAGGAGCCTGCTCCCTCTTCCTCTCCTCCCCGGCCCACCTCTCTCACCCTGGCCCTGCCCACAACCCCTCCGAACCAGCGGGTCCAGCCATCTCCCAAGGTCCGTTTATCATTGATACAGTTGTGGTTTGCTGGCGTTTGGTTGGTTTCTGAAATGGAGCCGTGCTCTCGTGTGCAGGTGTTACTCTACATCCAGATGCAGCTCTGTCGGAAGGAGAACCTGAAGGACTGGATGTCCCAGCGCAGCCTCCCGGAGCAGCGCGAGCACAACCAGTGTCTGGACATCTTCCTCCAAATAGCAGAAGCTGTGGATTTCCTGCACAGCAAAGGGCTCATGCACAGGGACCTGAAGGTGAACACGCGCACGTGCGCTTTCACAGATGTCACAGATGTGTATGAACGTCCTCCAGGGCGCGAAAAAATAACCCGGTTTTTGAACGGGTTCTGTTGCGCTGCTAATTCTACTGCTGGTGCGAGGCAGCAGAACAAACGTGCACATCAAAGCACTGCAAACGCAACGATTTAATCAATGAAGTGAATCCGCTAGCAGTTGATATAGCCAACACTTCGTTATCATTTGATCGATGTGCACGTCCATTCCAGCGTCGCTGCCTTACGGAACTCTTGGAAGAAGATTCTGCTTTGATGGTATCATTAATCATGTGTAACCTGTCACTCAGCCCTCCAACATCTTCTTCACCATGGATGATGTGGTTAAGGTGGGAGACTTCGGTCTGGTGACGGCCATGGACCAGGAGGAGGACGACGATGGGCCGACCGCCCTGACGCCGGCCCCACTCCTGACCCGACACACGGGTCAGGTCGGCACCAAACTCTATATGAGCCCCGAGCAGGTGAGCACTTGTCCTCAGACCGAAAGTAGACTTTTATTATTCATATTTTTTACCTTTCCCCACATTGTTTGTGCTTCTGTTTCTCCCGGCAGCTCTCTGGAAACTCGTACTCCCACAAAGTGGACATTTACTCTCTGGGTCTGATCCTGTTTGAGCTGCTGTGTCCCTTCAGGACGCAGATGGAGAGAGTGAGGGTGAGTCTCATTTAAATGTGATGTCTCTGTTTTGGCTGAGTTATGCAGCAGGACATTGACTTGACTCTTCCTTTGATGGTTACGAGCGTCCGGTTAGATCAGCTTTGTCTGGTGGTTTGTGCAGCAGTAAATTCAAAGATAAATGCAGTTTAATCAAGATAAAACTATAAGTGGCAAATTTGGAAAGCAGTGTGACTGTGCAGTGCAGATGTGTCTGGACAGGTGACAACAACAGGACAGGTGAACTGACTGGTGTTTTTGCTTCCAGACCCTGACGGAGGTGAGAGCTCTGCGCTTCCCGGAGGTTTTCTCCAAAAACAACCAACAGGAGGTGAGTGGCCTCTTGCTGCCCCCTAGTGGCTCCCAACCAAAACTGAGCCTGTTTATTATTAGACCAATATCAAGAAAGATAAAATAAAGTGGAACAAATCTAAGAGAGCTCGTATTAATGTTAAGGGGTTTCCAGCTGACAACCCATCATCTTCAACATGTTAAAACTAAAAAATATAAATATTAATATGAAGCAGTAAAATCGGTTTTTCCAGCGTATCGGTGAAATCCAAGTGTAATCAAAACATTACTGTACTAAAGTAGTAAAGTGTGTGAATTTCCACAGCGGCTGTGTGGTTATTTGTACGTCTTGGTTTACCTTGTAATGAGATCTCCATAATCTGGTGGTGTAATCTGTGATTCTGCAGCACTGGAAATACCCTCGCTCTCTTATCCTACTGGGACAGGGCCGCTCGGCCTTACGCTCTCTTGTGTGTGGCTGAGCGGTTTACTCTAGTCATTCGCTATTGTGTTTGAAGTGAAATGTGGTGGGGATGAAACAGTGAAGCTGTTCTCTTCTCCCCGTGCAGCTCAACATGGTGCACAGCATGCTCTCCTGGAGTCCGTGCGAGCGTCCCGAGGCAGCTGAGATCATCGGGCTGCCTCTCTTCCAGGACTTGGAGCTGGAGCTGCCCTGCCGGATGGCCATGAGGCAGCGCTCTCGCACCTACAGCGCCTCGTCTATGGGCCGACCGTCGCGCCAGACGTCGTCCACCTGATAAATCCCACCGTCCTCGTGTTCCCCCACCATCCCACGCCGCCTCAAACAGCATCACTTTAAACCATTTAGGAGCAGCTCACACGCCACATTTCCATCAATACCCACAGTTCCGCCCCGTTTTAATCACACAGGTGAATATTTCCCAAGCACCAGACATCCGCTAATGTTCAATCATGACGTGTAGGTGCAGAGCTTTTCCCCGGTGGCTTCAGACGTCCCCGTTTGTTTACCGCAGCCGTCAGCTGAGCGTTGACAGGGCTGTGGAGCACAGTTAAGGATCCTGGAATCAGTCTTTATCTTCAAGACTGAGGCCAATCACTGAGATTACTGACAGAAACATTATCAGTTTGGTCCCAGTCTGGTGGCAGCAGGCTGCTCGCTGCTCTCCTCCTGCCAGTGTTTGCTCACCCACGCTTTACCTCAGGTATCAGACCAAGAGGACACTCCAGAGGGGCCTTGATCGTCCTGATCACTGGTACGAGCGCTCCCCAGTGCTCCGACACCCAACATGCCTGAATTGGGAGACCAAAAAAAGACCATCGTTTGCTACCTTTTTATTTTGGTTTGTTTTCTACTGGGAGGAAAGGAAGTCTGTAGAGAGCAGATCTGATTTGCCTTTAGAACGGGGTGCGTCCCCTCTGAATGAACGCCAAGCCTTTTGCATGTACCTGACAGGGAGGCCATGGGTTGAGTCTGTTTATCCTGAAGTCAGTTTTTTCCTGTTTGTAAAGTTCACTGAGGTGCTTAATCAGTTTTCACACCTCGACTTTGCTCTGTACAGAAACGAAGGGGCGGCATTTGTCAATATCGCTCATTTTGTCTCGACGTTACTTTTGATCAATCTTGTACAGATTTTATGGCGCCGTTGCTTGTAAATGGCTTTTCCTGAGCCGGCTGAGATACAGGTGACTTACAGTAGGAGAGGAACCTCCGTCTGCCATTAAGGGATAGCTGAATGTTAACAGGACCTCCAGGGGAGGGTGACCTTTGGAGCAGAACCTAGGACCAGAGTGCCATTGGACCGTCTGTTAACTGATGAGCTGTGCAGCTGCAACTCCAGGAGTTATGATGCTGTTTTCCTCCTCTCCTCCATGTGTCGGGGACCCGCAGTCGTCGTGTCACGTGACACACGCGTTGTTTTCTGTACAGAAGTGCCGGGAAGGTCACGTGACCTGTTTGTAATTACGCACCATGTAACATGCTTTCCATGATTGTACTTTTTTCTAAGCTCCTCTTTTTTTTAAAAAGAAATAGCAGATTTTTGATTCTCCTGCCCTTTTTTTGATTACTGTAAAGTTTTTCCAGGAAGTTCGTCTGTCCATCTACTGCAGACAAGCCAGTTTAGATGTTTAACGCAGTCAGTCTTCTCTTCAAATTTAAGAGACTGAAGGCTGCTCTATAGGCGCAGTTATTTATGTTCTTTGTTTACCACTTTTATAGAATTCAGTTCTAAAGGTCAGTCGTGGTTCAATGGCACAGCTGCTTTCATATAAATTACTTTTTCCTCTATTTAAGTCATTTTTGCAATAGTGGCTAGAAAAGACTTGATTAGCAGCTTCTTCTTCTACCCTCCACACTGAACCAGCGTTATTGACTCGTGTTTGAAAGAGGTTCCCCCTTCAATCCAAACATCAACATGTGATTCCAAACTCGCTGTTTCTTCAGCTTTTTTCCCGAGGTTAGTTAAGGAAGGTATCAAATCTCTCAAATTCTGAGGCTTCTTTTTGAAATTCCAATGTTTTTGTGCACAAGAATTGCCAGTGAATTGTAAATATGTTTATTTCCTTTATTTATGATAAGATGATGTGATCAATCCTTTTTGGGTTGGTGTTATCAATGAGCTTCATGCCATGGAGAACGTTGGATTATGATGACTTTCTTACAAGTCTACATTTAATAAACTGTTGTATACTGTTTGTACAGTTTTCTGTGGTGGTTGCGGAGTCTTTGAGGCAGGAATCCTGCAGCTGGAGCAGGAAAAGTCACGAGTCAAATGCGGAGGACGAAAACAAAGAGCAACTGCAGGATATGAAACAATAGTTCAACAGCTGCTGCAGGACAAACAAGAGCGGGCGATAAATTACAACATCTGACGGGCAATAACTCCAACAACTGGAGGACATCAGCCAGCAAGAATTGGCTGTTGAACATGTCAAATATTTAGACAAAAACCATCAAGAATACAGATAAACAGCACAGCAATAAACACTCAAACACAACCACCACATAATTTATGGACGACACTTATCTCTAAACTTTGATTGATTGATGTGAACGTTGAACACTGACCAAGAAGGAAGCCTGAAAAACCAAAGAACTGGAGGAAGAGAAGGAAGTGGTGACAGCACCGGTGGTTGTGAAGCAAGAGTCCAGCTGCTGCTGGGAAACAATCAGAACCTGTCCTGAGCAATGAGAAATCACCAAGACCTGGCCCAGAAACACACAAACAGAAAGTCGATGGTTCTAATCCCACCAGGACTTCGAAGTTGCCAATCCCCTTAATGGTTGTCAACAGCAACAACATTATGTTTTTGTACACATTATTATTTGCCAAGGGTTTAAAACTCATCGAACCTTTATTTACCATTGAAAGATTGTGGTTTTACAGGTTTTGCATCGGGAGTTTTGATGTTAAATTAACGTCGTCCCCAAGTTATTAAAATGTTTTCGGAAAAACGTGAGCAAATGGATATTATTTGATAATCTGGAATACAATGGTTGAATGTGATTCAATTTGTCAAAGGCAGTAAAGACAAAAATGATAACTGTGATTTAATTTTATATATTTCACAATATCACTATTTACTGTTATTTCACAATAGCTTGTCGGATTATTTTATGATTTAAAGCCCTCCCGCCTCCCGCTGGTCGCATTTCCGGTATCGTGACGTCACTTCTGGTTGTCAATATGCGGCTCAGTGCGGCGCTGGGAACCAGGACCAGGGGAAGATGTGAACCGCGGACCCAGCCAACACGACTCTGAACCAAGACGTTGAACAACCGCCCCGGGAGAATCGCACCGCTGCCCGCCGAACACAGCCCCGTCCGCGGCTATCTCTCCGAGTCGCGGTCCCCGAAGCAGCGGAGCTTGCGCCTCGTCGCAGCCATCTTTTGTGCGAGAATGTACGGGTCGACACGGCGGGCCTGCTCGGGCTCTGGCGGCGGCCGGAGCCTGCTGATGCTGACACCAGCGCTGCTGCTCTCCGCCGCCGTGCTGCTCTCCGGGCTGCCCCGCTCCACCGAGGCGAAGGAATGCGACAAACCGTGCATGAACGGCCAGTGCAACACGGCCACCGGCAGCTGTGTGTGCTCCCCCGGCTGGGCCGGGGACCAATGCCAGCACTGCGGAGGGCGATTCAGGTACAGTCAGCTCACACACGGGCGGAATAAAGCACACATTCATCACTGAGGGTGTGTGTGATGCCGACCAGACCAGCGGTACCAG
The DNA here is from genome assembly GCF_003711565.1 of Takifugu flavidus. Taxonomy (NCBI): domain Eukaryota; kingdom Metazoa; phylum Chordata; class Actinopteri; order Tetraodontiformes; family Tetraodontidae; genus Takifugu; species Takifugu flavidus. Next base: position 13,237,370 of record NC_079535.1, read on the forward strand.
CACTGTCCAGTGGTACCAGCACTACACAGCTTAGCCTGTCCACTGGTACTTCCACCAGTACAACTGGCTCCAAACCATTAAGACACAGTTCTGCTGCTCCGGGTTTGTGTTTTCAAGATGCTGAAGAGGCCAGATTGTGATTAGAAGCCCCCATTTCCCCCCATTAAGTCTGTTTTTGAAAGGACTGAGATTATAATGTTGACGTTTCCTCCTGATACAGGGCAGGTGGTTCGGGAGGACGATCTAGCAGGAAGTTGTCATATTGAATTGTGCCATTTGAGGGTGGCAGCGCCGCTGTCCCCGTTGGGTCGTTGGGCCATTGTCAGGTCTTTATTTCCATTTGGGTCACGGTGCCGGTGGTGGCGCTCCCTCTGCCTGCATTTGTGAGTTGGCAGCGTGTGAACAGGATCTCAGCAGGAAGCTCCGACAGCCCAAAATAATTACTCTTTTATTGTTTTATCGGCCTGTTGTGGCGAAACCATCTGTGGGTGTGTGGGGCCGAATCTAAAGGACAAAGTGTGTTTATGTGTCTCTTATCCGCTAACGGAGGCAGGGCAGCGGCTCAGGGGTCAAAGGAGAGGAAAATGAGTCTGCTCGCACACCAACGGCACCCTGTGGTTTTATAGCTGAGCCATCAAGGTTGGACTGGAAACATCTGAGAGGTGGGAGGAAAGTGACCCTCCAGTCCCTTCCTGAGCACACACACGTGTGTTAGTAATTGTTTTGATGGTCAGGCTGCTCTAAAATGAGGCCTGGAATCAATGATGAACTCTGACCTCTGTATTTAGAGTGGACCATCAAGGGTATTAACCTGGTGTGGGCGTCTTTGGGAAGTCCACAGATAAAACCCACACAGGAGTGGGCAGAACCTGCACAGGGGCTTGATGAAGACGTGGTTTTACACCACCAAAACAGTGCATATCAACAAGCAGCAGCAGCAGCTACAGCAGCAGCTACAGCAGCTACAGTAGTAGCAGCTACAGCAGCAGCAGCTACAGTAGTAGCAGCAGCAGCTACAGCAGTAGCAGCTACAGCAGCAGCAGCTACAGTAGTAGCAGCAGCAGCTACAGCAGCAGCTGCAGCAACAGTAGTAGCAGCTACAGCAGCTACAGCAGCAGCAGCTACAGCAGCAGCAGCTACAGCAGCAGCAGCAGCAACAGTAGTAGCAGCTACAGCAGCAGCAGTACAGTAGTAGCAGCTACAGCAGCTACAGTAGTAGCAGCTACAGTAGTAGCAGCTACAGCAGCTACAGTAGTAGCAGCTACAGCAGCAGCAGCTACAGTAGTAGCAGCAGCAGCAACAGTAGTAGCAGCTACAGCAGCAGCAGCTACAGTAGTAGCAGCAGCAGCAACAGTAGTAGCAGCTACAGCAGCAGCAGCAACAGTAGTAGCAGCAGCAGCAACAGTAGTAGCAGCTACAGCAGCAGCAGCAACACTAGTAGCAGCAGCAGCAGCTACAGTAGTAGCAGCTACAGTAGTAGCAGCAGCAGCTACAGCAGCAGCAGCAACAGTAGTAGCAGCAGCAGCTACAGCAGCAGCAGCAACAGTAGTAGCAGCAGCAGCTACAGCAGCAGCAGCTACAGCAGCAGCAGCAGCGACTCGGTGACAGTGTCACAGCTTTCAGACTCCTTTTTCTCTGGGTCAACCCGGGGTGTGGAGGTGTTGGCGGCGCTCCTGTCCGGGCTGTGATACACCTGCCTCCTGAGCAGGTTCCTGTTGTCAGGCTGGTGCTGTGGTGCTGTGGGTCTGTGGGTCGGGGAGGGAGCATCCTCTGGAGTCGGAGGCTGAATCTGTGCACATTAGCCGCTGAGAGCGCATCTGAACAGGTAAAATGGAGGCTGAGTGTCTAATGTTTCACATGCACAGAGCTGAGTGCCCTCTTTGGATCGTGTTGCTCGTCTTGGACGTGCTCAGAACCTGGGGGGCTGTAGCACTCCAGCGTTAATTGACTCAGCTGTTAGCCTTTCTGCTAACAATCGTTAGCGCGCAGTTTCCACGTACACGCTCCGCGGTTCTGTTCTTAACTGGTTGCACAACAGATGGACCCACACTTGCTGGGTCGTCGGTTCCGAGCTGAAGCGTCCTTGAAAGCTGAAGCTGGATCCCGACTCTGGGCTCTCCGACGTCCTCAGATGAGCGCTTGTGCCTCTGTGTTCTGTACGTTTCTCCATCGGGTCTCGCCAGCGAGGGGGGCTAATAGGTGCAGCCCAGATATCAGGAAGCCCTGATACTTCCTGTGACCTTTATCTTATTGCGAAATCTCCTCGGACCACTGGGACCACAGAGGGAAAACAGGAAGTCTGAAAACTACAGGACAGAAACAAACTGTGTGACCCCCCCGGGGCCGGCGCGGTCCGTGCCCCTCCAAATGTTTGGCTAACCCTTCTGCCCCGTGAGCCCGTCTTCTGCCCCGGAGGCGGCCGTGTCGGCCCGGTGACCCTAACCCAGGGAGACCCCCGTCCTCACCCCTCATTAACGGGGGGATCTCGTTTGTCAGAGGACGTTTTGAACTGTAATTGTCCTGCGGTCAAAGCCACACTGTCTGCAGCAGCTTTCACGTCGGAAGCACAAATTCCTCATTTATCTCTGAAGACTTCCTGTATGACCAGAACTTTGTTATTTTTGGATCAGGCCGCAGCGGAACCCGGGTAGAACTGAAGTGAGGGGAGGTGCAGCATCGGACCGCGGCTCCGCTTCAGCTGACAGCCGACAACGGTTCTGCTCTTTAGGGGCAAACTGTTTGTAGCTGGTTCCGATGTGATCCCGCTCAGCACCATCGGTACCGAGGACGCGTGATCCAACGGTGTCAGGTGGATTAATGAATGACTGAGTCCCAGCAGCTCCACTTCTCGAACGCTGCTTCGGTTAATGTGTAACTGCCAATAATAAACGGCCACTCCCTCCTCGCTGGAGGGGGTTCCCGGTGTGGGAGGCCTGAGCGGAGGCTCCAGGCTCCGCCCTTCGCCTGAATCTGGGCGGTCGCCGTTGCTTAGCTTAGCATGATCGTTGGTTAGCTTAGCATGATGCTGCGGGACCGGGCGGCAGGAGACCGATGCTTTCAGTTCCCTCTCGCTGCTGCTTTGTCTCCGTCTCTCGTGCACGTTGGCCAGCGTTTGTCCTCAGGTCCCCTTTGTTGGACCTCGCTGTGCTAACGGCGCTCCCGATGCTAACGCTCCCGATGCTAACGCTCCCGAGGCTAACGCTCCCGTAGGGGGTTCACCGACTCCTCTGGACCAAGTCAGGAGCCACGGCACGTTGGGATGGCCGCGGCGCCACTGGACTGCACGGATCAGTGGGGAGAAGCTGCATGTGAACTGGCAGGATCTGGCCGGTGGACCTGCTGGTTCTGGCCGGTGGACCGGCAGGTTCTGGCCGGTGGACCTGCTGGTTCTGGTCGGTGGACCGGCAGGTTCTGGCTGGTTCACATGCAGGTTCTGGCTGGTGGACCTGAGAGAATTAAATGGGAATTTGCAGCAAAGCGCAGGAATTGATTTATTTGCGGCGTCTGTTGGCAGGACGACACCAGCAGATTTCTATTCCAGATTAATATCGGTCTCGGCGCTGATCCGGGTCAGCGCTGATCCATGACATCCACGAAGCGAGCAGTGGAATGTTTTTAAGTGATGGGAAGCCAAAAGGTCCATTTCCAGACAGGATCCATTATTGGAGCTGGTTCCTCTGTTTTGTGCACACGAGCAGCTGATTTTCATCAGAACCTGTTTCTGTTCTGCCGCTGCTCTCGGGTCAGAAACAGCTTTCGCTTCACTCTCACGCTCAGATTGAACATTGACGTTTTTATGATTATTATTGGCTGGATTTTCTCTTGGCAGAGGAAACTCGGAGCTCGTGATTTAACATGTTTGTGGTTGGCTGCTGCCGTGGTTCCGATCGTTCCTCTGCAGCTCCGGACCTGCAGCCGTGACCTCCCGCTGTTGTTCAGCAGAACCTGGAGCTTCTCCTCTGAGGGCAGCTTTGTTTTTCTGCTGCGGTTCCCTGCAGACGTCTGCAGACACGTCACCAACGCGCTCCGCGTGTCCTTAAACGGGATTCTGCTGCGCAGCATCGGGCTGGTTCTGACCGGGAGCGGCGCGTTTGCCTCGGCTGTCCGGGCCCGGGCCCTGGACCTGGACCTGGACCAGCTGAGCCACAGTTCTGCCCTGTGGTTGCAGATAGAACCAGGCTGCAGAAGCCTGGTTGCCTGGAGACAGACACAAACACAGGAGGGATCTTCCACAAGTTTGGGCTGTGATGGATGTTGTGTCACCTGATCTGGTCTGGAGGGAGAAACATCCTGTTCCTGTGAGGCCACGCCCACACTGTGAGACCACGCCCACATTGTGAGACCACGCCCATACATACGCCATTAAAACACGCAGGCCTCCGTTAGCTGGTCCGATGTCCCACTTGAAGTTTTTGGACGTGAGCAGAACATTTTTACCCTTTGACCCTGAAGAGTTCCAGTTGAGTGTTGGTGGGTGCCCCTGTGGGTGCCCCTGTGTGGTGCCCCTGTGTGGGTGCCCCTGTGGGTGCCCCTGTGTGGGTGCCCCTGTGTGGGTGCCCCTGTGTGGGTGCCCCTGTGTGGGTGCTCCTGTGGGTGCCCCTGTGGGTGCCCCTGTGTGGGTGCCCCTGTGGGTGCTCCTGTGGGTGCCCCTGTGTGGGTGCTCCTGTGTGGGTGCCCCTGTGGGTGCCCCTGTGTGGGTGCTCCTGTGTGGGTGCCCCTGTGTGGGTGCTCCTGTGTGGGTGCCCCTGTGGGTGCCCCTGTGTGGGTGCTCCTGTGGGTGCCCCTGTGTGGGTGCTCCTGTGGGTGCTCCTGTGTGGGTGCCCCTGTGGGTGCCCCTGTGTGGGTGCCCCTGTGTGGGTGCTCCTGTGTGGGTGCTCCTGTGGGTGCCCCTGTGTGGGTGCCCCTGTGTGGGTGCCCCTGTGTGGGTGCTCCTGTGGGTGCCCCTGTGTGGGTGCCCCTGTGTGGGTGCTCCTGTGGGTGCACATCTGTTCCCGTGTGGGTGCACATCTGTTCCCGGATGGGTGACCCATCTGAGGAGCTGTAAACACAGATAAACGCAATATTGCAGATAAAAGGCAGATCAGCCTCGTTCTAGATTGATCAAATGCTTTTTGGGCAGATTGAATTAGGCTGCAGCTCTGTGCCGCTTTAGTGGAGCTCTGAACTGAAATCTAATGTCAGCACGCTAACAGCCGCACAGCAGCGTTCCCACGTGCTCCTGTTTGCCATCCTCTGCCTCGTTACTGTGCCTGTTGCCACGGTAACATGCTTGACACGATGCAGCTGATTTTGGACTTTAGTTTGTTATTTTGGTAACATTGTGCCGACTGTCCGCCGCTGCTAGCCACTGCTAACTGCTGCTACTCACTGCTAACTGCTGCTAGCCGCTGCTAACTGCTGCTAGCCGCTGCTAACTGCTGCTAGCCGCTGCTAACTGCTGCTAGCCACTGCTAGCCGCTGCTAGCCACTGCTAGCCGCTGCTAGCTGCTGCTAACTGCTGCTAGCCACAGGCAGCATCCTGGTCACACTGAGCATCTCCAGACAGAAGCTAGATTCAGGCTTCTGGTGATGTTCTTCTTTTATAAGCATAAACCATTTTCTTCTTTGTCTTTTTCTCAGGTTGACGGGACCTTCTGGTCATCTGACCGATGGTCCAGAAAACTACAAGTACAAGACCAAATGTACCTGGCTGATCGAGGGACAGTGAGTAACCGCATTATTGCTTAAATGCGACTGTTTTTAAGTGCTTTAAAATGTCATCAAAAGTGCGGCGAACTGCTGGAGACGCTCTCAACCTTAATTAAAAGCGACGTTTCATTGATTTTGCAGTGATCTTTGTGTTGTTGAGAGTGTAGAAACGCGTCCAGGATCGTCAGCTGAAGTGCTTCATAAACCCAGAGACAGCCGACGATGAAATCTGGGCTCAATAACTCAAGGGTGTTGGTGATGGTGCCGGAGTTTCTGCTGTTTCCTGGGATGATGGATGAAAATGAAAGAGAAAGTGGATGAGAGGCTCCATCATCGGGATCGATTCAGAGGCAGTCCGGCCCTCAGCTGGAAATTCAGTGATTACGTTAAGCCGACGTTCCGTTTCGGTCGGATTAACTGTGGCCGACTCGCCATCAGGAGGCGCTTCTGACCTTCTGACCTTCTGACCTTCTGACCTTCCGTGTTCTAATCAGCGGAGCCCCCCGTCGTCCATCGCCGTCATAATGACACTATTATGTGCTGCCTTCAGGCCGCAGCCTGCTGCTGACAGGAGGTGGACACGTCAGTCGCCCGTCAGTTGCCCGTCAGTCGCCCGTCGGTCACATGACCGACGTGTGACTGACGGGAATACTTTAAATAATGAACCATGTTGGCGTCTGCTGGGGTGGAACGTCTTCATTTATCTGGATTTCGTCCTGATTTTGGATGTTTTAAAAAAATGTGATGTTTGTGTGTGTCAGTCTGTAGATTAGAGAGCGTAACACCCCCCCCCCCACACACACACACACACACACACACCCCGGCGTGGATGCGTCCGTGCACTATTCTAGCTGAACTGGGAATTTAGTCAGGCTGCCAAACAGCCAGCAAACGTTTGATAAGAGGGGAGAAGAGTTGTGCTTCATCGTGTGTGTGTGTGTGTGTGTGTGTGTGTGTGTGTGTGTTGTGTGTGTGTGTGTGGTGTGTGTGTGTGTGTGTGTGTGTGTTGTGTGTGTGTGTGTGTGTGTGTGTGTGTGTGTGTGTGCGCGCGCGTGTGTGTGTGTGTGTGTGCGCGCGCGTGTGTGTGTGTGTGTGTGTGTGTGTTCCAGGCCCAACTCCATCCTCAGGCTGCGTTTCAACCACTTTGCCACTGAGTGCAGCTGGGACCACCTCTACGTGTACGACGGAGACTCCATCTACGCGCCGCTCCTGGCTGCCTTCAGGTACGCGCCGTGCACGCTCCCTGGACGTGCGCTGAGCTCCACGGCCGAGTGTTTCCGGATTATCCTGGTTCATATTTGGCTGCTCTTCCAGCGGGCTGATTATTCCGGAGCGCTACGGCAACGAGACCGTCCCCGAGGTGGTGTCCCAGTCTGGCTACGCCCTGCTGCACTTCTTCAGCGACGCCGCCTACAACCTGACCGGCTTCAACATCTCCTACAGGTCAGTGTCTCAGTGTCTCAGTGTCTCAGTGTCTCAGTGTCTCAGTGTCTCAGTGTCTCTCAGTGTCTCTCAGTGTCTCTCAGTGTCTCTTCAGTGTCTCTTCAGTGTCTCAGTGTCTCTCACTGTCTCTTCACTGTCTCTCACTGTCTCCCCCCCCCCCCCAGGCTGAACATGTGTCCCAACAACTGCTCGGCTCGTGGCCAGTGCCAGGTGGGGAACTCCACGGGCTCCGTGCACTGTGAGTGTGAGCGTGGCTGGAAGGGGCCGGCCTGCGACGTGCCGCACTGCCTGGCCGAGGCCGACTGCGGCTTCCCCGAGAGAGGACGCTGCCTGGACAAGACGTGCGTCTGCGAGAGCGGCTGGCAAGGTCAGGCTGTAATAATGGAGGGGGGGGGCACGTGCACATGCACGTGCACATGCACGTGCACACGCAGGAACACTGGCTTTGATCCGAAGAAGCTCCTGGTGCATGTTTGCACAGACACCAGGAGCTTCGTCTGCAGCAGGAAGTGACACGAGTGTTTTTAAGCGTCGCTCCTCATGGTCCGATCACGTGCTGGAACGTTGCTGCTCGTGCACAAGTTCAAACGTCAAAGTTCAACAGGATCCAAAGCCAGAAATCTGATTCAACCAGCGAGTAACCCGAGAACCTCTTTCCTTGCCGTTGGTCCCAGTCTGACCTAATAATTCTGATAATTGCTTCCAAAAATATCGCGTCATTAAAGAGCTTGCTGCTGTCGGCTGGTGGAGGCCTGAAGAACGTCTGACGGAACCATCCGGAATAATCTGCGCTAATCCCCTGAAACGCCATCTGCTGGATGAACTTCACACCCACTCTGAGCCCTCAGACCGTCCCTCGCTCGCCACGGGCGCCGCGGGCGCTCTGCTCCAGGATGGTCCCTGTAGAAGGAACCAGATGGGCCTTGTGCTCGCTCTGTTAGTCCGTGCACGGCGCCGCAGAACAATCCCACGTCTTAATTTAAGCACGGCTGTTCGGCGTGTTCGCGGTCTAACGTGAGGCAGCGCCAGACCGGAGCCGATTTGGACTTCCTGTTTGAGATGGTTATGCACACAAATGCATCTTCACTTCCCTCTCCAGGTCCCGACTGCTCCGTCTCGGTTCCTGCAAACTCCTCCTTCTGGACCCGGGAGGAGTACGCAGATGCCGGCCTGGCCAGAGCTTCCCACAAGGCGGTGGTGGACCAGGACGTCATGTGGGTCATCGGAGGCTACGTCTTCAACTCCTCCGACTATCACATGGTCAAAGCGTACGTAACCTCCCATTTGGGCTGCTCGTGGCTTCAGAGCCGAGCTAAACGTGAGCTGGGCTGTTGCTACGCGACGATGCGGAGAAGTTGTTTCATCAGGAGCTTCTGTGAGAGTCGAAGGCTGCGTGGCCCAGATGATTCTCTGTTGGCTCAGACTTCGAGCTGCAATTAAATCCCTGAAATTACAGGAGTCGCATGGACTCCACCCAGCGCGCTCCCTTGTTGCTCAGCTCAGGTTTTGGTTTTATGGCTTTCGTGCTGCAACTGTTTTGAGGCCATAAAAGAAGGTTCGGCCTGTTTTGCTCAGTCGTGCTCCTGTGTTTTTCAGCTCGTCTTTACAGTGTGTTGAGGGTTTGTTAATGATCTCGGCTCATAAAAAGAATTGTTTACAGCCGCCAACATGCTAATGTGCTAAAACTTTGACCCAGGTCGTCGTTGCTTTAAGTAGGACAGCAGCAGTCACACAGACCCATCAGGTGGACTGGGCTCGGTCCACTAATGTTCCACGTCAACATTAATGACATGGTTGGTTGTTTTGTGCCAGATGTCAGTGAACTAGTCACGCCAGGTTCAGGGTGAGGGTTAGGGTTAGTCACGCCAGGTTCTGGGTGAGGGTTAGGGTTAGTCACGCCAGGTTCTGGGTGAGGGTTAGGGTTAGTCACGCCAGGTTCAGGGTGAGGGTTAGGGTTAGTCACGCCAGGTTCAGGGTTAGGGTTAGTCACGCCAGGTTCAGGGTTAGGGTTAGTCACGCCAGGTTCTGGTGAGGGTTAGGGTTAGGGTTATGCACGCCAGGTTCTGGTGAGGGTTAGGGTTAGTCACGCCAGGTTCTGGTGAGGGTTAGGGTTAGTCACGCCAGGTTCAGGGTTAGGGTTAGTCACGCCAGGTTCAGGGTGAGGGTTAGGGTTAGGGTTATGCACGCCAGGTTCTGGGTGAGGGTTAGGGTTAGTCACGCCAGGTTCTGGGTGTTTCCCCACTGCTGTCGATACTGTAGCAGCCCTCGTAAAAGTGTTAACGATTAATCTCCCTGTCAGGTGATTTACCAAAAGTCATTGGCTTGTTGTGCTGGACTTTAAAGGTGGAGTTAGGTGAAAGGTTTCATTTCCAAGTCTGTTGATGGACCCCCCCCCAAACGGACTGTTTTAACCTCTGACGTTCTCCCGTGCAGGTTTAACCTCAGCAGCAGGAGCTGGTTGACCCTCAGCCCCTCCGCCACCGTCGCCCCGCGTTACGGCCACTCGCTGGCTCTGCATGAGGTACATCCATGCTGCAGTGTGCTGACACCTGGAACCACTGGGTGTCGCCCTTGAGCACCAGCACGCCTGCAGCACTTCCAGCCCTCATTTGAATAAAAATAAACGTTCAATATTGAATCAGCATTCAGGTGGAAATGGAGTTTAAGCTCCTGCAGCTTAGCAGCAAAGTGTGAGAGAAAAACACCACAAGGCTGCAGAGACGGGACGCCTCTGTCTTTTATTTGGTTGTCTAGAACTCAAGAATTGATGTGTTGCTCTGGAGGAGTTGGAGTGGAGCTGCTCCTTCACAGCCAGAGAGACCTTTCTAAGCTGCTGATGGAGTCATGAATAAAGAACCAAGAAGCCAGCGTGTGCTGCTGGAGCTGCATATGAATGTGTTGCTAAGTCAACGGGAGCTAAGCTAAAGTGTTAGCAGGTAGCAGAGCTGGTGTGCGTGGGCGGGGATTGCTGCAGGCTCACTGGTCCCTCTAAAATTACATGGGTTCGCCGCCTTTTGGGGCTTCTAATTTAGCTCCAGCTGAGGTGGGATCTGAACCACAACAGGAACCTCCAGAGACACGAGGGAATGTTCTGCTGTCTCTTCCAGGGGAAGATCTACATGTACGGAGGAAAGATCGACTCCACAGGAAACGTGTCCAGCCAGCTGTGGGTCTTCCACATCCAGAACCAGACCTGGGTCCTCCTGAGCCCCCAGATCACGCAGGACCAGTACGCTGTCGTGGGACACTCGGCCCATATTGTGCCCCCTGTCCAGGAGGGTTCCAGTCCCACCATGCTGGTTCTGTTTGGACACTGTCCTCTGTATGGTTACATCAGCCAGGTGCAGGAGTACAACATTGGTAAGACGTGGTCTTCGCCGGTGTGTCTTCGGTGTATTCTTCTTCTGTGGTTAAAATAAGAACTGACAATTTGACTCTTTTGTGGTGACTTTTCCCTCCCCCAGCCAGGAACACGTGGACGGTACTGGACACGATCGGGGCCCTGATCCAGGGAGGCTACGGCCACAGCAGCGTCTTTGACCCCGGGACCAGGGCGGTCTACATCCACGGAGGATACAAGGCCTTCAGCGCCAACAAGTATGGCCTGGCTGGAGACCTGTACAAGTACGAGGTGGATAAGAGGAAATGGTGAGGCTCTGTTATCAGGCTTTAGCTTTACTACCCCACAGCATGTTCCTTCCTGTCCCAACAAGTTCCAGCTTGTTTACAGTGATTCATATCAAATAGTCCCTGTGCTTACAGTTACAGCTAAAGCTGCCCCGCTGTCCCGGTCCAGTCCTGGGGGGCCCTAGTGCAGCTGAACGGTGGCCCTCCAGGACTGGATTTGGGGACCCCTGACCCCTTTCTCCTGTGTACCAGCAGCAGCCAGCAGGGGGCAGCCTCAGAGGCGTGAGCGCTGGTGTCACGCAGCCGTTTTCATGCTCATCTCTGTTTGTGCAGGACCATTCTCAGAGACAGCGGCTTCTTCCGTTACCTCCACACGGCCGTCATCGTGAGCGGCTCCATGCTGGTGTTTGGAGGAAACACGCACAACGACACCTCCATGAGCCACGGCGCCAAGTGTTTCTCCTCCGACTTCCTGGTTTACAACCTCGGTAAGACACACAGACGTCAGCGAGGGACGTTTGGATGAAGGGAAGAGAAATCCTGGTGTGTTGGTGCCTTTTAGACGTGCACCTGAAAAACCCCCTTACATCATGTTATAGGCAGCATACGTTACCATGGTGATGCTAACCCACCAGCTTTTGGCTGTGAGGAGTTGCAACTAATGATTCAGAGGCATGTTTGTTCCCATTTTGACACGTTCACGTCAGCATTTATGACATTTTAAATTTCTGTGAAGAGGAAGTAGAGTGTCGGCCCTAAAGTTCACTCTCCAACGAGTGATCTGATCTAAATCTGATCAGTTTTCGCACAACGTGAGGAGTGAAATCCAAAAAATCCTGATTCGGCTTCGCAGGTCTTCAGTCTGCAGCGTGCTCTTTCAGTGACCTCAACTGGGGAAAATGACACATTTTCTCCTTATTGGAAATCATCATCGTATTTCGCTGAATAATTCTGTTTGTTTTGTTTAAAGAATTCCGACATCTTCCGACACATGCCAGCGCAGGCCTGTCAGAAAACATCCTGCCATCCGCATTTTGTTCCACGCCAGTGTAAATTGAGTCTGCCTCCTGTCTGTGCTGCTGTCACAAACAGCTCATTAATGGGAGGCTTCAGTCTGCCTGGAGGGGGGGGGGGATCCCAGCAGGCTGCTAAACGGCCCCGGGGCCTTCTGCTTTTCATTGCCCTTAAGAAAATGATTGGCAGACACTGAGATTGGAGTCTGGGAGGGCACGAGGATGCCGCTCCTCACTGACCTCTCCTTATTGTTCAGCTTATCAGAAGAAGTCCAGCAGCGGCTCCAGAACCACGTTGAGGTTCCTCACATCGCTCACGCTCTTCCTGTACTGTAACATCTATACGTCTACGTTAGTGCATGTCGACACGTGATTGGCATAATGAGGCTAACTCATCTAGCTGCTGACAGCACGTTCAGACTCAGATTTCCCTGGAGAACACCTTCGACATCTGCGCCATAACAAACGCGTGATGGGCGGAATTTAAAGGTACGAGCTGCAGTACCGCCGCGCACCGCCAGGGGGCAGCATCCGCCCGCGGACGCAGGCAGGCGCGTGTCCGCAGGGACACGGTGACGCGCGCAGCATTGTGCAGGCTGGAGCTGATGGACTGCTCCGATTTTCAGGCGCCTCTTTCTCCGTTTGTTCTCTTTGTTCTGATGTGTGATGGGTGTTTTCTCACAAGATGCTCCTGAAATGCTTGTAGAACCTGCCCCAACGATCCATTATCACCGTAGTTATTTTCTTTATCCAATAACATTATTTCTGGAAGAACATGAACAGCTTCTAATGTACTTTCACTTTTTTTTCCCAGTGAACCTGAAATGGATGGTTTTGTCTGTTGAGTAGCTCAGGAAATGTTTAAGTGTGAAGCGTAGGATGGAGCTCTGCTGTTATGCATCAGTGTGGTTTAACTTTAACCCCGAATGGACTCAACCCGCTGTAGATTTCTGCATTTTAAGCTGTGGGTTCAGCGGAGGAGCGTCCCATCTGTGCAGACCACAGAAATATAACGGGTGAAAGTGTGTGATGTCAGCAGAGACGACGGTAAATGGGCTGTGATACAGCGGCAGCAGCTCGGCCCGTCGGAGAGATGGAGCAAGGTCGAGCTGCTGATTGTGACCCCAGTAGAGAGACGACCGGATCTAACAGCCCGTATCTGCTAACCACAGACAAAGATCAGTCCATCAGAGCAGGACGATCGATGTAAACGCCGCACAGTCAAAGACCTTCAGCTCGGGTTCTAGTCCAGAACCTCCATTAGGCGGAGCCATCAAGGCCGGTCCAAACCGGCTCTGACGTGATGTCATACCCCATGTTCTGGACCTAAACCGTGGATCACAAACTCGGATCAGTCACTCAGGTTCTCAGCCAAGGACGCCTCGCTGATGGACGCGAGGTTCCGCTAAAGGTCCCGTTAACCATCCGCGTCGGCCGCGTCTGGGCCGAACACGTGTGTGATTTATCATGTGGGAGCAGGTCAACGTGCTCATGTGTCTTCCTTCTGTTCCAGCGTGTGACGAGTGGACGGTGCTGCCTCGGCCGGACCTCCACCAGGACGTCAACCGCTTCGGACACTCGGCTGTCCTGAGTGACGGGTGAGCCTAAACAGCGCTTCCTCTCACAGCTTTAGCTCTGGATGAGACTCCCAGATGTGATTTACTCCACCAGCAGGAGCGTTCTAGCCACATACGTCCATTCGACGTGCGGTGACGACAGCTGAAGACTGGCAGCAGGTCAGCTGGGAACGGAGAAACGAGCTCTTAAACCCTAAAGAACTGAATTCAGACGCGTATAAAAATAGTCGGTGCGAGAGCAGCCAGGAAGACGCAGGCGTTAAATGAGCTGACAACATGTTGTTAGTGTGACATTTTCTGTGGCTCCATCACCATCATGGAACATCTTTGAGAAGAATGGATTCTAATCTCCTCCGTAGGGACTCTCGTTCCCGCCGCCGTACAGATTTGTTTTCATTTATCTTCCGTCTGTGAGAGTCAGAGTGGAGGAATGTGCCAGAAGTGTTGGGAGTTCTGCTCTGAGCCGCGTTTCTCTGCTCCTTCATCGCACGTGAAACCATGAGGGCTTTTTCCATTTGTTCTTTAATCTCCCACACGTGTTTTAATTATGCAGTCCTGCTTTTCAGCGAGGGGTTGTAAAGGAATTTGATGTAGAGGCGAGCACGCTCGGCACGTACATGCATCTGATTTAATGGGGAAGTTGAGGGTCGCAGGATTTTCAGCTTTTCTTGGTGGCAGAGCTGCCTGGTCTCCGTTTCCTTTTATTCACGGTCACATCTGAGTGGAGAGCAGGAGGAAGGTGGATTAAACTGACTTCACAGGTCTGGAAACGGGGACCAGGGGTCCCAAAAACTCTCTCCGGCTCTGTAGTCAAACCAGCTGTTGCTGGTTTCTACGCGGGCCACCAGGAAAGCAAAGGTCCGTGAGTTGAATAGTCAGAGGTGAGAAAACAGAAGGAGCGCGTTTATCTCGGGCTGTTGTGGGCGGTGAATAAGCTACAGCCTGCAGTTGCTCTCTGACTGTTGACTCCGCGGACACGGTTGCATCTTCTTTCATCGGCTTTATTTATTATTCATGAAAAAGCGCTGAGAACGATGAGATCGGAGCAGCGTCTCTACTGTAACTGTTATCTGCCGGCAGCCAGACGACCTGACGTGTTCAATTATACATGCTGCTGCAGAGAATCCTCCACGTATCCACGCACGAGGCTGCCGCCTCGGCTCCATCTGCACCCGCGGCTCCTGCTCGGACGGCTCGGGCTCTGCTCGGAGCGGGAACTGATTTATCGGGGTCCCCCAGAGGACAGATCACGTGATCCAGGACAGGTCACGTGATCCAGGACAGGTCAACTTTGTGTCAATCCCTAAAGACTTTTTTAATCCAAAGAGCTTCTCACCAGCTGAACTCTGATGGTGAGTGGAGACGTTGTGTGGAGGGGCACCAGAGGGCGTAGGCGACCTTGTCACGTGAGGAGTGACCTACATCTGTGTCATTGCCCCACCCTGACGTGTCCTGGGGCACTGCAGCAGACTCCTCCCCCCAGAATATAAAGTGAAAATCTGGTTCTCTGGTGCAGCTCTTCATTGGTGATCTCTCAGCAGGAATATTTGCCCCATGTGATCACTAGTGCAAATTACCCACACACACACACACACGGTCTCCTGCTGCCACTCTACGGCCAGAGCAGAGGCCAGTGTGGTCGTGTCCTCGCTCCCGTGTCCTTTGTCCCCGCCGACCTTGTGAAAACCTGCCGAAGTGAATCCTGAACGTGTGACGTCTTGTCTCTGCCGTCCCGCAGCGTGATGTTCGTGTTCGGCGGCTTCAACAGCCTGCTGCTCAGCGACGTCCTCGTCTACACCTCGCCCAGCTGCTCGGCCTCCTCCAGCCAGGCGACGTGCGCCCAGGCCTGGCCGGGGGTCCTGTGTGTGTGGAACAGCACCCTGGAGGCGTGCCTTCCCTGGGACAGCAGCAGCAGCGTCGGAGCGGAGCGGCACCAGCACCAGCACCAGCACCAGCCGCCAGCGCTGTGCAACACGCGCTCATGTAGGTGTCGGTGGACTCAGTGAGTCTGACAACGTGCGCTGTGCAGCAGGGAGGAGGCTTTCAGAGAGAGAATCGGCACACGAGGTGTCTCTCTGCCCATGAGGAATGTGTCCAGCGGCGGCACGTTTTAATTTCAGTGTCACCTTGACCCACATCGGAACAGGCGCCACGTAAACGAGCAGCTGCTTCGTCAGTTTGCCCCAGTTTCCCGGTTCCTTTGCCGTTTATTACCCCAGAGACCGCCTCCCCCCTGCTGAGCGCTCCCTTCTGTTTGCTTTCCTTCTATACAAAAGAAAAGGCTCCTTCCTCTTCCCAGTGCAGCCGCTCTCATTTATGAGTGTTGGTGACAACAGAAGTTCCAGCAGATGGAATCTGTGCTCCAGAATAACATTCAGGAATATTCCGTGCCTGGGGGGCTTCCTGTTGGGCTGTTGTGGCACCAGACGTGTCCAGGAAGTGTGAACCCGTCTGTGGTGCGTGAGCAGCCCTGACAGCTGAATGAATGACAGCTTTTATTATGAACCCTCTGAGCAGCTCTGTGTGCTGCTGCACCATCCAATCTCCTCAGGAAGAAGAGTTCAGGGATGTGAAAACTCCCTTTATTGCCTGTTATTGTGTAAATATGGTCCAGATTGAATCCTGCGGTTCCCTGCCCTCCCAGTCGTGTCTCTAACGTCTTTACGTGTTTGTAGATGCTGATAACGAGAAGTGTGACCAGTACACCGACTGTTACAGCTGCACCGCCAACACCAACGGCTGCCAGTGGTGCTCAGGCCAGTGTGTGTCGCTGGGCAGCAACTGCACGGCAGCCACGGTACGAGGACGGTTTCCTCTCCGATCAGGGGAAATTCTTAATCAGCAGGTTCACACGTTTGTCCCTCGGTGTGTTTTCAGGGGGCCACGGTCGAGTATGAGATTTGCCCGAAGGACAACCCCTCGTTCGTGTGCAACAAGAAAACCAGCTGCAAGAGCTGTGCTGTGGATCAGAACTGTCAGTGGGAATCCCGCAACCAGGAGTGCATCTCGCTACCAGGTAACGGCGGCGTCCAGGCGCTCACTGAGGAGACGCTGGAGGTCCACTCACCGTCTGAACCCTCTGTCCCAGAAAACGTGTGTGGGGAGAGCTGGCACCTGGTCGGGAACTCCTGCCTGAAGTTCATCACCGCCAACGACTCCTACGACAACGCCAAGCTGGCCTGCAGGAGCCACAACGCCGTCCTGGCCTCGCTGACCACCCAGAAGAAGGTGGACTTTGTGCTGAAGGAGCTGCAGACCGTCAGCCGGATGGTAAAGAACCTTTAAGAAGAAGCAAATGTGAAATCTATGAGAACCGAAACGAGTCAACCTGGCTGAGTTTTGAGGGGAATATTTGAGTTTCCGCACTTTGTGGCTGCTTCAGTTTCAGATTGTGTCCTCGTATCTGCAGCCGAGCTCCTCTTTGATTTCTTTGTTTTTCTTGGACCAGTGAGCGTGACACAAATCTCCCATTTACGGCGTCTTAACTCTGAGCTCGGACATCTTATTTGCTCCATTAGAGCAGATCCACTGAGATCCATCCCAGCAGAAAGCTGCCGCTCAGACGTCTGCGTGCACGGAGGCGACGTGCACAGCGTGAAACTCTGCATCAGATTAAACTGAGCAAATGATGCATTCACTTGTTTAAAGGCCCTCATTTCCTCTAAACCTCCTGGATACATTTCTCCTCCTGCTCCCTTTCCTTTTAACATTGTTGGCTCATTTTAAACCTAAAGAGTTTAAACCATAGTTAAACCGCTCCGTTTAAGCTTAAATTGGACGGAGAACAATTCAGAGCTCAGATTATTCTGGGATGAAGACCTAAAAGTTTTTCCAGTCAGTCACTTTTCAATCCATTGCTTTTATTTAATTCTAAAGGTGTTTAAAGGGCATCGACACAGATTAAAGCTGCATTTATAACCAGTTAAAGATGCAGCCAGTGGCTTTAAAATGGAGATTAGAGTCATCGATTCCACAGAAATGCTGCTATTGTAGAGAAAAGTATGAAGATTCAGCCTTTGTTGCTCTAAGCTTCTTAATGTGAGGATTATTCTCTCTCGATGATCTTTTGATTAAACATAAATGAGACAATTATTTAAAACAAAACACCCAGCGGAGAAATTGGGAAATAATTGTTCAAGTTGCCCGAAAGTGATTGTCATGATTAAATAATCCAGAAAGCTTTTATGGAACATCATCTCACATCACATTTCCTGAAGAATAATTCTGCATAATTCAAGCAGAGGAGGAAGTTTTGGAGGAGCCTCGTTACGAGCCTCGTCACGCCAAAGTCCGTCTAAATATTTCAGCTCATGTCTGCGCTCCAGTTGGCCGCGGAGCCGCTCCAAATCCCCAGAGTGTCGGGAGCGTAGCCAGAGAACGGCGCTGCGGCTAAATGAAACACGGCGTGGTCCACAGCTGCCGCCCCGCGCCGATGCCGGTGCAGCTCATCCAGCAGGCTCAGACACGGCCGCCCGTCACCGAGGGCAACCACGCGGAAATGTTAGCCACTTGTCAGCGCCGCAGAACAGCTGCCGGCACGTCGGGTGTCGAGCTAAAGCGGCTAGATGCTGAACGTTTGCGTTTCCCACAGTGGCTGATGTCTTTGGAAGTGCGGATATTCCATTTTGTGGGAATTCACTAAATTCCAGGTGTTGCGGCTGTGGTGTGTTTGCAGTACAAGGCCGCAGTGACGCCCTGGGTGGGGCTCAGGAAGATCAACGTGTCCTACTGGTGCTGGGAGGACATGTCGCCCTTCACCAACACCAGTCTGCAGTGGCTGCCCGGCGAGCCCAGCGACGCCGGCTTCTGCGGCTACCTGGCCGAGCCGGCGTCCAGCAGCCTGAAGGCCCAGTCCTGCATCAACCCGGTCAACGGGAGTCTGTGCGAACGGCCAGGTGGGTCCCGCCGTTTTCCCCTTCCTTTGGCAGCGACACGGCTGGATTTGAGGCGTAAACACTCTGCCTTCCGCAGCCAACCACAGCGCCAAACCCTGCCGGACGCCCTGCGCTCTGAGGTCCACCTGCGGCGAGTGCACCAGCACCAGCTCCGAGTGCATGTGGTGCAGCAACATGAAGCAGTGCGTCGACTCCAACGCCTACGTGGCCTCCTTCCCTTTCGGACAGTGCATGGAGTGGTACACCATGAACACCTGCCCACGTAAGACCCGATGTTGCCTTCTCTCCTATCACCGCTTCACTGCTCGCTGTGGTGTGTTTGATGTTGACACTAAACCTCAGAGCATCTCGAGCACTGCTGATGTGAATTTTCCCTTTTATTGATGCTTCTCTTTGGCTGTCAGTGTGATCAAAAGTGTCCCAAGTTTCACTCTTTTACCGTTTTTGCTGGACACCCGCTCGCGATCGCCTCTAGAGGCCACCGGTGGCATTACAGGGAAGGGCTCGATTGCGTAACGTCTCCACCTGTCTGCCCCGGTGCAGACCAAACATGGAGGATGTTCTGGTAGTAGTGGAAGGTGCGAGAACACCGTCGGAGCACTGCTGAGGTACCTTTGAGCAAGGTCCCAAACCCACAATGGCAACCCATCCGGGGGGGGCCCTACCTTTGCCCATCGTGGACCCTCCCTGTGACCCTGAAGGGGGTTAAGAAGACGAGACAAGAGTGCTTTATCTGTTTTGGGGGTTTTTAAGTTCTCGGTGTCTCTTTTTTAGGATGTCGATGAAATGAAAGTCAGATAAACTGATGCAACATTCTTCTCTCACCTAGTTGGATATTACGTAATATATTAAAACCACAGCTTTTCATGCCCATTACACCTATTTTATGGAAGTTCTACCTGAAATATCCTCGACTGAAGGTATTTTCCCATCCGATTCTCTGATATCGTCCCGTTTTAGTGCAGACAGATTGTTCACTTCACAGGAAAAAGTCTGGATGCTCTGTTGCCTGCAAATGTTCTCAGGCCTTCATTAACCTATAAACGGCCATAAAACCTGTTTGAAATAAACGGCACCGGAGGAGAAAAAATTCCATAAACGTATGTGAAGTTTATAACCTTCATTTAACAAAGTGGATTGAACTGTGGCCCCCGCCGGATGGGACTGGGGTAATAATCCGCGTTCGTGCTTTAAACTCCGTCTTCCTCTTTGATTTATGCACCAAAGCAGAAAAAAGATTTACATGATTTTGACCCGACAGGTCAGTTGCAAATCAATATAAATAGTTTAAATGCAGCGACCTCCATGGGGGGTTAACCCTTAGAATGTCAGTAAATATTTATGGAGAGCAACGGGTGTCGGGGACAGCTGAAGGTCACCCTCCGGGGTCTGATGGAGACTCCGGAATAATGAGCGCTCCCGGGTTGCTCGCCGACATATTTGCAGGAAACTAAATGATGTTGACGTGGAACTTTATGTCACGGGGGAGGGAATTCAGAGGCAGCGCTTTGACCCCGTTTAACTCGAGTATCTGTCATAAAGTAGAAGCCTGAAGCTGAATTAGTGGATAAAACATGCAAATGTGAGAGAGGCAGGTCGGCACCTGTGATCAGGCCTCACGTCATCACGCCGCGGCCCCAGGTGGGGGGTCGGGGCGTGACCCGCGCTGCCCCAGGTGGGGGGTCAGGGCGTGACCCGCGCTGCTCTAAGGTGGGGGGTTGGGGTGTGACCCGCGCTGCCCCAGGTGGGGGGTCGGGGTGTGACCCGCGCTGCTCTAACCCTCTTCTGTTGCCTCTCCTGCTGCAGCAGAGAACTGTTCCGGCTACGGAACCTGCGGCCAGTGTCTGGACCAGCCGGGCTGCGGCTGGTGCACCGAGCCCAGCAACACGGGCAAAGGCCAGTGCATCGAGGGGTCCTATCGAGGGCCCTTTCAGACCTTCGTCCCGGCGCCGTCCACCTCCCCCGCCCAGCCCGCCAGCCCGCCGCCTGCCCTCAACGTTAGCATGTGCCCCAGCGAGGCCAAATACAACTGGTCCTTCATCCACTGCCCAGGTGAGAGCGGAGCGCTCGGATTCCTCCTGAATCCGTGAGCGAACTTCCTGCTAACTTTGGTCCCTGGTTGCAGCCTGCCAGTGCAACGGCCACAGCCAGTGCGTCAACGAGAGCGTGTGCGAGAAGTGCGAGGACCTGACGTCCGGCCGACAGTGCGAGAGCTGCATCTCGGGCTTCTACGGAGACCCCACCAACGGGGGCAGCTGCCAGCGTGAGCACCCGTCACCCCCGCCCTGCCCAATCAACCCTCCGCCACCATTTCACTTGTCAGAACCTTCCGGTTTAGCCTGATGGTGGCCGTTTTCCGGGCTCCCGGGAGGCCAATAGCAGGAATTATTCCTTGATCTCTGCTGTTAGGACTGACAGTCGGGCAGCAGCCGCTCATCTCCCATCTGACACTTTCATTTAGCTCACACTGACGGACGCCGCCGGGTGTTGTGCTCATTTTCTTATTTAATTCCAGACGTCCCTCCGAAACCTTCGTAAATATTCTTTATTCCACCTCAGAGGCGGCGAATGAATGAAGCGGCCTCTTCTCGGGCTGTTTTATGACTGTTATTAGTTGCCGGCTGGGCGTCCTGCCAAGATTAACAGGTTTAGGTTGTCCCTAATCAACCAGTCGCACCATCTCAGGCTCCAGAGGTCCCAGACCTCCTCTATAGACATGTGTGTGTGGGTGTGTGTGTGTGTGTGTGTGTGTGTGTGTGTGTGTGGGTGTGGGTCTAAACTGCTTTCATGTCTCTCCTTGTGGCTCCAGCCTGCAAATGTAACGGCCACGCCAGCATGTGCAACCCCAGCAACGGCAAATGCTTCTGCACCACCAAAGGCATCAAAGGGGACCGCTGTCACCTGTGAGTCCGCCCTGTCTCGGGTCCACCTGAGCCTTCAGCCTGTGACCCCGTCTGACCCCTGTTTGGCTAAGTGTATATGATCTCCTGCCTCCTGTCCTCCCTCTTATCCAGGTGTGAGGTTGAGAATCGTTACCAAGGCAACCCTCTCAAAGGAACATGCTACTGTAAGTTAAGGTCTCTTTAACCCGTGTTTAAGTTGTTACATCTTTTACACAGTCTGAGTGGATCTAGGATGTTTCATCTCTTAATTCTTCCATGTTTGATCATCAAAATATTCTAATTCAGGAGTTTGATGCCTTTATTACACCATAAAGTTCTCTGTGCCCCCCTGAATGAGGGTCTCCCAGGTTAGTTATTAGCTTATGGAAATGGAAGGTGAGACAAATCCAGGCTGTTGGTAATTAAAACACCTTTGTTATTGTGTCTCTAAAAGCCCAGAAGCTTTTTCCTGCACACACTGATGCTCCCAGTGGAACGCTGGGAGAAAGTGAGATTGCAGCTTGATGAGAAGGTGTTAGCAACATTAGCATAAGGAGGTTGGAGGGTCGATGGCTGATCCCGGGGTTCCTTCGCTCCCTGCAGCCATTCTCTGGCTCTCTCTCTGCTTTTGTGCCTTCTCTTGTCACCTTGATGCATTTTGGGGAATGAAGACAAACAGGAAGAGGTGTTGGGTGAAGGGGGGGCGGCCTCCAGGCTTCTGTTCCTCAGCCTCAGTCAAACTCACCCGACTCTCCTTCACAGACACGCTCCTCATCGACTACCAGTTCACCTTCAGCCTGTCGCAGGAGGACGACCGCTACTACACCGCCATCAACTTCGTGGCCACACCTGAGGAGGTACGCCCGTGGCCGTGAGCGCCGGCCGTCGCCTTTACTGTGATGAATGG
Organism: Takifugu flavidus; assembly: GCF_003711565.1. Lineage (NCBI taxonomy): Eukaryota > Metazoa > Chordata > Actinopteri > Tetraodontiformes > Tetraodontidae > Takifugu > Takifugu flavidus. Next base: position 13,259,402 of record NC_079535.1, read on the forward strand.
CGTCTGAGCCGTTCCAGAACCAGTTTCAGCCAGTGGCGTCCTCGTAAATACCAACAATAACAAGTCAAAGGGAATGAAAATGACCTTCACGCCGTCCTTGGCGTCCGCTCCATAAAGTCTGCCGTGCACGCAGGAGCAGCGTTCCCAGTTTTACTTGGATCTGCCGGCTGTATTTGGCCGTAGGGGGATTTCCTCCTTCCTCCTCCGTTACTGTTGAGCAACGGCAGCAAAATAAATCAAACGGCGGAATAATTTATATTTCAATCTGCATCTATTAAATCAAGATAAAGGGATTAAATACGCCAGACATTGGCTGTCGGATGAGCCAGATTGAAGCATAACGTGGCGGCGTGAACTCCGCGGCCGCGCCGCCGCAGCTGTTTCCGCGGTAACTGGAGGCGTGTCCGACCCGTTCACCTGCGCCGCAGCAGCTGGAGCCCGAATGAAGCACGAACGGCCCAGATGGTGCCTCAGCACCCCCCAAGCGTCCCCCACCGTGGAGGTGTGATCCCTTCGGTAACCGCCAATAACGATGCCTTCACAGTTCAGACGCGCTTCTTTAACCGTTTCGAGCTTCGCGAGCGAGAAAAGCGCCGCCTGTTCATTTGCGGCTAATTTCCAGCGCGTGTGTTATCAAAGCTGATGACTCGGCCGTAGTTACGGCGTTCACACACGTCTGGCTGGCGCGTCGAGTGCTTAAATGTTTGTTTTGCTAATTTAGCTTCCATTAGCGGCGCTAAATTGCTGAAGTCTGCAGCGCGGCGAGTGTTCGGGGGGTTGGGGGGTGACGGCAGCAGCCTCGGGTTGTGTTTGTGCGAATAAATGATGAGTTTGTTGTTTTCTGCTGCTCCCTCAGCCAAACCGGGACCTGGACATGTTCATTAATGCCTCCAAGAACTTCAACCTGAACATAACCTGGGCCACCAGCTTCACCGGTACGTATGGCTGCACAGCCAGCGGGGACCTGGCTCGGAAGCTCCGCCCCCGATCACACCTCTGGTTTCAGCAAGTTGGGTTATTATGGGCTGCTTCTTAGATTTCATGGACTGGTTTAAATAGCGTTTGAGTGACAGCTCCGCCTTTTTGGTGGTCGGGCTCGCAGAGCCGCCGTGACCTTGGCGTGACCCTAACCGGGTCAGCCGGCAGCACTTAGCTTCAGTTTGGGTGGCGGGAGGAGGCGACATTTCCGTGATCTTTAAATGTCAGTGCTCTCAACAAACAGCTCGGCGCTGAATCAATTAACTGATAACAGAAAATAGATCGGCCCCGTTCGCCTGTAATTAGACACGAGGGGCGGCTGAACACGGCCGGCACCAGCGGCTCGGACCTGAGCATTTTGGACTGGAAACAAAGATTCTGGTGAACAGAAGAGCCTAACCTGAGCTAGTGTGTGGGGGGGGTGTGCATCCCATAGTTTCTCTGTGGTTCTTCACTCGCTTCTCTCTTCTCGCCCTTGTGCGCCCTCCAGCCGGGACCCAGTCCGGGGAGGAGATCCCCATCATCTCCAGGAGCAACATCAAGGAGTTCAAGGAGAGCTTCTCCAACGAGAACTTTGACTTCCGCAACAACCCCAACATCACCTTTTTTGTCTACGTCAGCAACTTCACCTGGCCCATCAAGATCCAAGTGGGTTTCTCCCCCTACCTTTAAAGCGTCTCTGCTGCAAACAAAAGTAGATGTTTGAAAGTGTTGATGTGTTGTATCTCCATGCGTGAGCACAAACTCATTTAGCAGCCTGTTTAAATCATTTAATCCACCTCAACGAGTCTTCGCTTAGCTCTTAATTGCTTTGTTTGTTGGCTGTTGGTGCATTTTGAATAGGCGTATCCATGGAGATGCACCATCCCAGCAGGTCTCCTCGTGCGTGGTAGCAAACGTAGCTGGGTGGCATCGTGTGGCGAGCGTGGGCGCCGGAGTTCCCCGTCGGGCTCATGGAGCCCAACTTTACGAGCTCTGGTTTAGACCGGTGGCCTGCAGGGGGCAGCATATCTCATTAAATGGCTAATTACCCATTTCAACGGTAACGTTTTGGCCTGGTGATGGTGACCAGTGTTGCCCCCCATCACCTCTCTGTAGAGGCACACCGATCGTTCCTGTTGTTAATCCAGCTGAGGCAACATTCGGGTTTGGAGGATTTATTGGCGGTGGGAGGTTACGGGGTCATTGGAAAGTCCCCCGTCTCGTTTCTACCCTCCCGTTCGCGTCGTCCTCTCCGGTTCCTCTCAGTGAACAAAGATCCAGCAGTTCTGTCCTGATATAAAGGAGGAGAACCTGTTGCAGGTTCCTCTGATTAAACCTGCCCACCGACATCAGACCCAGACTGTTCCTAATCCTGGAAGGGAGGTAAATCCCCCCCGGTCCAGCTCAGAGGCCACAGCACCCCCCACCTGCCTCCCTGGTGGTTTGGATCTTCTGTCCTTGATCACTAAAACAGCCAGATCGACTCGACTCGTGTGTCATTTTTATTCCCCCCTGAACTGAAAATGTTGCCTTGAAAATAACATTTTCTCAGCTTTCATTCCGCCGCTGCTGCTTCGTTTACTGATTTATTTCCCTTAAAAGCAGAAAAACAACAGGAGCCGTCGGTTTTCTTCACCTCGTCCGGGTTTTATGACGATTGCAGGCCGTCGGTCCTCCGGTGCCACAGACACGTTCAGGTGTCATAAACCTCAGCGGAGGAGCAGGAAGGTCAGGGAGGAGCGCTGAAACGCTGTGGGGGGGTTCTGTGGGGCCGGTCTGAAGGTTCTGCTGGACCGTTTGAACCGCAGAACGGATCCAGCAGGCGGGATCTGCTGATGAACCTCAGAGTAGCCACGGTAATTATCTGGGAGCCACAGAGCCACGGAGGTTAGGTGATCAGCAGGGGGTCGGGTCACGACCTGAGGAATCCACTCATTCCAGACTGGACCTTGACCGGTTTTCCCTGATAGGAGCATCTGCCTGAGCTCAGCCTCCTTTAGACTCTCCTTCAAAACTCCAGCTGGACAAAGTGGCTGTGAAACCAGAATATTCGCCGCCCTCAGACCGACAGGAAGGCGGCGGCGGCCTTCGTAGCCCGTCAAGTGTGACCCAGCGTTGGGAACATAAGGAGAGCATCAGCCAGACCCCCTGCTGGGCCCGTCAGCCAGAGCCTGGGGACGGAGCAGCCAACACAGCCATTAGCCGCTAAAACTACACTTATCTTGTCTGTGAGATGGTCGTTACGCATTAATAACACGTTGTGAAGCTCCACCGCTGTTTTCTCATATATGCCGGCTTAGCTTAGCCTTGTTTTAGCCGCGGTCGTAACGTGGAAGTAAATCTGCACCTTAATTAGAATTGAAATGTACGAACAGAAATGCTTCTTCATGTATCTGCATGATTTACCTAAATAAAACTCATCCATACCGATGTCGTTTGGTTTCAAGTTTTATGACGAAACTAACGAGAATTCAAAGGCAACACCGCTTTTTCGTTAACGGGCTCGTATTCCTGGTTGGTTGGGCTCACGTGCACACGTGCACACCTTCACATTTTCTCCACGAGGTGTTTTCACGTAATCACATTTTCTTCCCGGCGTCAAACAAGTCCCACGTGAAATGATGTCACAAGTTCCTCAGCTGTTTATCTTTGATACACGTCACACAGACGCCGCCCACAGGGGAACCTGCTCGTTAGGATTTGTCTAATTAAAGCTAGCATAGCACCACGAGCTGAGCGGCAGCTCGCGTGTCCACCGGTGCAGAGAAACGCTCCCGGTGATTCCGAGGGGCCTCCGGCTCCACGCGTCCACGCCCAGTCGACGCCGGCGTAAAATGAACCAGACAGGAGAGTGGCGTCGTTCTTTAAAGGGAATTATGGACTTTTCGCAGTGCACGAAAAGAAAAGCAATGCGACCTGAAATGAAATATTAAAAGTCTTTTTAGTTTTAAATAAGTCACAGAACGCCGATGCCAGTTGAGGCGGTTTATTATTCGTTTTAATTATGAGCCAAATAACGCAGCAAAGTTACTCCCTTTGGGTTAAGGTGCAGCTTTGCTTCCATGGTAACAGACTGTTACCTGCTAGTTGTCGGATCTCACCTGCGATCTCGTGGGATCTATGAGATCTGTCACCTTCTACTGGTCGTGCGTGCACATTGTCACGTGGTTATTCTGTACTGTAACTGGAGGATGATGTACGCGGGCGCTGTTGCCCCCTGACGTTCTGCTCCAACAGCCTGGAGGTAAATGATCGCACACAAGCCTGAATGTTCAACAGTAATCAACACATTAGTGAGCCAGCTGGCGTGAGTACAAGTAAATTAGATCCTGTGCTGTTCACCAACACACACGACCCAAACGTGCGCACGCTGCCACCTCAACACGGAGGTGAATGTGTTCAGCAGTGACCTCACTGACCACAACGTGACTCTTTCAGAGGTATTGTAATCTTTCCTGACATTAGCTTTTGCAGCTATATTAGTCGGGCCCGGCCCTGAGCTGAACCGAACCATCAGAACTGGAATAGGTTCGAGTTTGTGGCAGAAGACGTGATGTGACACGAGGTGCAGTGCGCGGTGTCACCAGAGAGGGGCGGTGTTGCGCTGTTCTGCGTCGGAGGCTTCAGGAAGGCCCTCAACCCTGTCAACGTTGCCCCTGGCAACCTTGATTAAGATTTGACGTCCTTAGTAGAATTGCACTTGTGATGATTACATGGTGAAAATTTCTGCCTGAGTGGGAGAAGCGAGGTTGTGGGCAGATGAGAGGCTCCATGGTGGAGCCTCCCAGTAGATGTCGTTACATTATTGCATGTTAAAGATCAAGCTGGCAACAATGCATCATGAGTGTGCATGCAGTTATGTGATCTACACACACACGCTCACACACACACACACACACACACCACACACACACACACACTCACACACTCAGGTTGGGCTTCACAGTTTTCCCTGTACTCAGATCAGGTGTGATTTGTCTGGTTTAAATGGTGCATGTTTCAGAGTGTGTAATGTGGTTAAAGTCAGCGTGCACCAACAGACCTGTCTGTCGTCTGTCTGTTCCTCTGTAGATCGCCTTCTCCCAGCACAGTAACTTCATGGACCTGGTGCAGTTCTTTGTCACATTCTTCAGGTGAGCAGCATCCCTCCTCCTTCCTGTTCATTTATTTCAGACATGCGTTAGAATTAAAGTGGCAGCAATCGTGTGTGTGTGTGTGTGCGCGCGTGTGTGTGTGTGTGTGTGTGTGTGTGTTGCTCTGCGAGTCTGTGAACTGCAGCTTGATTGATCCTCAAAGGTTCCCGCCTGTGTCTGGGCGCCATTACCGTGACGGAGCGCTGCAGCTCACTGGTTTATGCAGGTTATCGGTCAGAACAAACAGGCGACTCCCACCTTCTTATTGTCTCCTCTGTCCTGCCATCAATAGCACACACACACACACACACACACACACACACACACACACACACACACACACACACACACACACACACACCGTACTGCAACCTTGAAAGCGAGGGCTGCAGAAAGACAGTCTTAAAGGGTGAAGACTGGGCGGCTGTGGTGAGCTGCTGATGCAGCTGCTAATTGATGAGTGAAATTAGATTTCATATAATAATAATATTTCATATTGAAACACGTGTCCTCACATGTGACTGTGCCGGTCTCGTTTGGGCCTCAGAAGCTTTGGACTGTAACTTGGAGTGAGCTTGGGCGGTCCGGCGGCTCAGCTGGCGGCGTTGGGCCGATGCAGACCCGGTTCTCCTGGCATGAGTGCACGTGTCGATCTGCCACGACCCCCTGGGTCTTCATCCTTCTTTAGGAGCCACTGAAATGTGCTATTGATTTCTTTTGGAGGATCAGAGGGCGAAAAAGCAGGAATCTGTCTTCTGTGCATGCTTGAGCGCGTGCGTGTGCTGTTTGTTGCTGCGGTGCCGCTCCGACCCGGGGGGGGATGGGGGGGGGGCAGGACTGCAGAGCCGAGTCGGGCCGCTTCTATCGACCCAGCAACCGAGTCCAGGCGGAGGTCTGATGTTCTGCTGCGGAACGATTTGGCCAAACTCCGCCCAGTTTCCTGCACGTTTGCAGGGATTCGACACCTTCGTCGTTCCTGGAGAAACGCGGTTGTGGTTCCGTTCTGTCGCAGGTCCGACCTGCAGCTGTCGCAGCAGCATAAACCGGGTCGATGTGCTGCTTCCTCCTCTGCCCCCACCACCGCCACCGCCGCTCTCGCCCCCCCCGTCTGGATTCTCCCCATCTCTGACCCGCAGCTTTTGATCCGGTCGGATCAACCCTGACGTCGGCCATCTTTCATCCTCGTCCATTTTCCTCTTTCGGATTCTCTCTGTTTTGGGGGTGGGGGGGGTTAAGTTGCTAATTAAGTTGCTAATTAGGCTTCGCGGCCACTTTGACATCATTTCAAACTTTTCAAACCTGAATTGGAACCTGCTCCGGACAGCCCCCCCTCGCCTTCACACCTGCCTCAGTTCCATTGTCGCTCCCAGTTCAGGCTTCCAGGCTGAGAGGAGCTGGGGGGGGGTGGACGGAGGTGGCCGTCGCCATGGCAACAGCCAGGAACGACCACTTAAATCAGCGCGTTCGCATTCAGCCGTTTGTCACCGGAGGCTTTATTTGAAGTGTCGCGTTCAGAAGTCGACCCGACCGTGAACGCGGGCAGATCCTGTTTTTCCTCGGCGGATTTTTAAAAACTTGTGATGAAAATGTAATAAAGTGATATTATTTAGCCTAATTTAAAACTCGGCGTCCCTTTGAAGTCAAAGTCCGAACTGTCAAGTGACGGCAGCCAACGCCGCAGCTTCGGCGCCGAACAGGCAGCGACGCGTCCGTCATGGGAAGATTTCCGGCTCCTTTTAAACTCCGACGTTCCGATTTCTGACCCGGCTGCTGGGAGCAGACGTGCTCCCGTGCTCCGGAATAACCGGTCTTCCTTTTGAAGTCAGTGTTCGGTGGTGACGCTCGGCGAGTGCAGAGGTCACGCTAGAGCGCCAGCGGCGTCTATAATTAATGAAATTACGTAACTTATTCAGCCCCGTGTTGACGTTTCTTTGACTCGTGCTGAATAAACTAGTTTTTGAAGCCTTGTCAGCCAAGAACAAATCAATACGGATTCATTATGGAAGCTGGGATCAAACGCAGGAAGCGTTTTTTCAGCAGGAGCCAGTTTTTCCCAGCAGATGGTCGCTAACTCGCCAGCACTGACCAAAGATAAACCAGCACTGACCTAAGCTAAACCAGCACTGACCGAAGCTAAACCAGCACTGACCGAAGCTAAACCAGCACTGACCGAAGCTAAACCAGCACTGACCTACGATAAACCAGCACTGACCTAAGCTAAACCAGCACTGACCAAAGATAAACCAGCACTGACCTACGATAAACCAGCACTGACCTAAGCTAAACCAGCACTGACCAAAGATAAACCAGCACTGACCTACGATAAACCAGCACTGACCGAAGATAAACCAGCACTGACCTACGATAAACCAGCACTGACCTAAGATAAACCAGCACTGACCGACGATAAACCAGCACTGACTTAAGCTTAACCAGCACTGACCTAAGCTAAACCAGCACTGACCTAAGCTAAACCAGCACTGACCTAAGATAAACCAGCACTGACTTAAGCTTAACCAGCACTGACTTAAGCTTAACCAGCACTGACCTAAGATAAACCAGCACTGACCTAAGCTAAACCAGCACTGACCTATGATAAACCAGCACTGACCTATGATAAACCAGCACTGACCTATGATAAACCAGCACTGACCTAAGATAAACCAGCACTGACCTAAGATAAACCAGCACTGACCTAAGATAAACCAGCACTGACCTAAGCTTCCATCCATTTAGAACCAGTCATTGAGCCTCTCTGTCCCAGTATAACCAGTCACTGACCCTCTGTCCCAGTATAACCAGTCACTGACCCTCTGTCCCAGTATAACCAGTCATTGACCCTCTCTGTCCCAGTATAACCAGTCACTGACCCTCTGTCCCAGTATAACCAGTCACTGACCCTCTGCCCCAGTATAACCAGTCACTGACCCTCTGTCCCAGTATAACCAGTCACTGACCCTCTGCCCCAGTATAACCAGTCACTGACCCTCTGTCCCAGTATAACCAGTCATTGAGCCTCTGTCAGATTGTGTTTTGAGTTTATCATTAAATCTCCGTGCTGACATTTAAAGTTGGGACTTCCGAGGTCACATGTGACCCAGAGGAGTGGTTCTGTCACCATGGCGACGGCAGCCCTCGTCATCCTCAGCATCTCTAAAAATGTCGTCCCATCAATAAATGATTCAGACTGAAGCCACGGTGAGAGCTCCAGCGGCCTCCGGTGTCGCTGCCCGGTCCAGCTCCTTATGGGCTGCACCTCCTCCAGTCTGGAATTCTGGAATCACTTTTAATTTAAGAAGGTTTTTTTTATCAACAGCAGAATTCGTGTTTCACAAGTTTCTCCCATCGAGACCGACCACAAGGGGGCGCTGCAGCCAGAATATGACGAGGAGAAACGCTTCTGGAGCTTCTGTTGCTCAATTATCAGCTATTCAGCAGGTTCAGGACGTTTCAGCCCCCCCCCCCCCCCCCCCACACACACACACACACACACACACACACACACGCACACACACACACACACACACACACCACACACACACACACCCCAGTTTGCAAACACGTCTGACAGCATCAGCTGAAAGCTGCTGCTCCCACATTTTGCTTTTGAGGATTCAGCAGCACCTCTTCACTCCTAAAGTCTCCCAGCTGACTAATGTTCATTTATTATTCTGTTCCTGCTGACACACACACACACACACACACACACACACACACACACACGGAGAGCACTCGTGCATATTTCGGTCTGCAGCGGAATCATCGGTGTACCGTCAGATTCCGGATCTCTCACCCTCAGCTCTGTGACTGTCACTTCCTGCTCGCTCTCGCTGCCTAAACCCTTTTTTTTTTATCTTACATCTCTTTAAATCTCGTCGCAGCTCAGTTACAATCAATTTCAGATGCCAGTTCAGATCGCCAGCGCCGCCAGCGCCGCCAGCGCCGCTCCCCGTTGTTTCCGCGTCATCCTCCGTCTGTCGAAGCGGATGGAGCCCAGATCTTCTGTCTTCCGGGTCCATCACATCTCCCGTGTGAGTGAAGCGGCGCTAACCCCGCCGTGACGAGCAGCGGCGAGCGCCCCTGCCCCGCCCCCGCCCCCGCCCCCTCACACACGTCAGTGTTCGTACACAGACGTCGGCTCGCATCGGCGTCGCTGACGGCGGAGCGTGAGAGTCCAACTACACAGCAGCCAGAACTTTGGCTCCTTTGACGACGATACCAGCGAAAAACGAGCATAAATGGCGTCGAGGTCAGATTTGATTCCATTTGTTGACGTGACAAAGATCAAAGGGAGAACCTTTGGTTCTTCGTCAAGGTCGCGGGGCCGCGGGCGGCTCAGGTGGTCGCACATGTCAGCAGAACGTGGTCCAAGCCCGATAATCCAGGGATGATCTGGGAAAGGCTTCGGAGAGCGTTCGCAACTCAAGGACGTTCCGGATGCAGCCTGTGTTTCCTCCTTTCTTCTGAAGGGGCCGCGGCAGCTCGTTAGCGCCCACGTGCTAATTGCAGCTCTGCTTCCTTGGTTTACTCGTGCGAGGACGGGCTCTGCTTCTCCTCTTTCTACCACCATCGGCCTCATATTTGCCCTCTGTTTGCTCCTGCGTGCTGATGATTGACAGCCGACTCTCCTCGTTCTCCTCGTTCTCCTTCCCTCCCCCGAGGCTCGCGCCAGAGATGGAGCCGTGCATTCAAACGCCGCCTGCCTGTCCTAAGGGGCCTCCCAAGGCAGCCAGCAGGGGCTGCATGCTTTGCTGGAAAGAATACCTGCTCCCCCTCTTCTTCTCCGTGCTTTCTACTCCTCCTCTGAGCCGGCGTTCCCGCTCCATCTTCCGTTCTCTCCTTCCTCTTTTAGAAACTTTTTCTGCTCTTCTTCCACCCTCCTGGTTGCTTCTCCTCCCTCCTTCTCCCTCTTCACCTCCTGCCCATTCTCTTTCTATCCTTCCTCCCCGTCTCTCCTGCATTCTTTAGTATCTGCCCCCACTGTCGGGTCATCGGTGAGGACCCAGAGATACGAGAGGAGATGGAGCTGATGGAGAGCACCAAGGAGCTGAAAGCTGCTGCTGCCTTTCTGATTAATAATGAAGGAGTCCGATCAGGGGCTTTGACTCCGCTCTGCTGCTGCTCCTCCTTGCCACCTGTAGGTGGAGCAGCACCTCCTCCATCCACACCTGAGGCCTGGCTCCTGGACGCTCACGCAGATGTGCTCCAGCTCTTCCTCCATCCACATCTGTGGAGTCGGGCCACCTCTGCTCCTCTTCTGCTGCTGTCTCCCATGAGTCGAAGGCCGTTGGGCAACACACCGACCTGTGTTCTGACCCGGAGAGTTTGACTCCTCGGAAGTGCCCCCCCCCCCCCGCCGCAGGCGGGGCAGGGGCCGTCTACGGGGCAGCAGGCTGACCTATCAGGAGCAGAGAAAAGGTTGTTCGGCCGGTGAGGAAGTTTAATTTCCCTCCGGGGAAGAGGCAGCGGTGGTTTCTGCCGCCACGCTGCGCCCGTTGCCGTTTGCCCCGTGGCCGTCGTGTCGCTGTCAGGTTGGCCAGCGATACGTCAGCGCTCGCTCTCCGGGCCGGCTGGCCTCGCCGCCGTGATGCCTTCGCTGCCCTCGCCGCCGTGATGCCTTCGCTGCCCTCACCGCCGTGATGCCTTCGCTGCCCTCGCCGCCGTGATGCCTTCGCTGCCCTCGCCGCCGTGATGCCTTCGCTGCCCTCGCCGCCGTGATGCCTTCGCTGCCCTCGCTGCCTCTGATCCAAACAGGCAGCTTTCATTATTTATCATCCTTCCTAAGCGACTGACACGTGCCAGGCTCAAGGGCGATCTTCCCTCTCACATCCACTCCGTCCTGATTTCTGCTCTGGGGGGCAGAAGCTGCAGCAGCGCCATGAAATAGCAACATGAGCCCGATGACAAAGATAGCTGCTCATTTCCTTCCTGGGTTCATGGAGCTTCCCGCTGCTGCCGCATCTTTAGTGGACCCGGAGCCCGAAAGGGGCTGATGTTTATCCTGAGTGCAGCTTGGGTCTGGGGGGGCTGTTGGGCCCCACGAGGGGCAATAATGGGGGTTGCTGCGTCGGTGTCAGTCCTCCTCAACTATTCCCAGTTCCCAGACAAACATCATCGTTAACATGTGTGATTCCCTCACTCCGTCTGGGCTTTGGGAGCGAGCTGAAGCTTCCGGGAGCTGAAGCCTGACTAACGCGGCGTTTTGCTGATGGACGTTGAGATAAATGAAGCGCACGGATCTTTTTTCCTCGTCCTCTTGCATTTGCGTCGCTCCTCTCTGTCCCCCCCCCCACTCCGTCTTTTAGTGAAGCACATTAAAGTCGCTTTGTTTGAGGGACGCAAAACGGGTCTGAAGTTGGATTTGGAGGAAGAAATCATAGACTGGCGTTTGAGCCAAAGCCTTTGTTCTTTTAATATCACCAAGACGTCTGAGTCTGGAGACGGAGGCTGGAGCTTCGACGTGATCCCCGTGTGTCCGTCAGCCCTGAGCCGTCGCCCAAGTTGGCGCCTTTGCTGAGACGCGGCGTCAGACGGCGCCGCAGCTTCCTGGGAACATTTGGGAGTTTTGGTCTATTTTCCTTCCTCGCGGGGTCGGAACCTGCACGCGGGTCATTCATCAGCGGCGTGGCTGCTTAAGCAGGAAGCAGGTCGATAACGATGGCTGAACGGACGGATCGTCCTCCCCCGGCCCCTCGGGGGAGATAAGGGATTGATGGGGGGGCGGGGTCTGAGCGGCGTTCAGGTCGTCCCGCATCAAGTGGGCGAAGTTTGGAGGAAGTTGCTGTCGGTTCTTCACCGATCAGAGGAGCATAAATACACAAGGTCACATTTCTTGGTTCCATTTTTAATAGAAAACGCTGAGTCAGCGTCTGCAGAGACCAGGCGACGAGGGCGCGGTGCTACCTTTGTTCTGGCACATCAAAGGAGGCGTCATGCATTATTCCTTTGATCTTAAACATCCGTTCCAAACGATGAATGGAGAGAAGCATGTTTATCTCCTTAGACGTCAGCACTTTTCAGCGTCTCCTCCTCAAGACGTCACGTCAGAGACGACTGACTCGTGGCCGTCGGCCCGTTTCCTCGGCGACGGTCCAGCGTGGTGGCGACGGCGCCCGTAGCTCGGCGCTCTGATGCTGGAGACGACGTCCTGCTCGCAGCATGAGGACAGAGCGTCTCTGCGCTGAAGTTCTGATTCTTGCCCCGCTCCGTTTGACCCTGTGACCCTCTCCCCCCTCCTCTCTCCACAGCTGCTTCCTGTCACTGCTCCTTGTGGCCGCTGTGGTTTGGAAGATCAAACAGAGCTGCTGGGCGTCACGGCGACGGGAGGTAGGTCACACAATCAACCGATATCGACGCGTTTGTCCTTGGGTGGCGAAATGAGCCAGCGCAGCACCGTCGGTGCGACCCGGCTCGTCTGGGCCCCACAGCGCTGAGCTGAAACGAGGCTCTCTGGTGGGCAAATATTGATGCAAGTGTCAGAAACACAGCAATGAGGAGAGAGCTCAAAGCACAGCTGTAAATGGGGCTTTTAGGTGGGGGGGGGCTTCTGACAGCTGTGGGCTTTTTCTTTGGTTTGCTTGTTTTGGTTCTGAACAAACCAGTTTTCCACAGAAATCTGCCGGATTTCCCACTTTCTGCGTTTCATCACACACGTTACCTGAACCCGTCGTTTGCTCGCCGAAGCCGCGGGTCGGACTCTGTGGAGCGCTGTAGGCGGGTCCAGAAAACTCCTGGACCGGGGACGGGAAAGTCCAGAACCATTCAAGTTATAGCAGGCTCATAAACATCACAGCCCTAAAAGCTGGATATTATCATAAACTCTGCTGCAATGTTGGGATTTAGGGAGCACTCACTCACACACACACACACACTCACACACACACACACACACACCACACACACACACACACACACACACACACACACACACACACACACACACACACACACACTGTGATTGGTTTATGCCACTTCACAACTTTATTCCTTCAAGTTTTCGTCCGAGCGGCCGCGAGCCGTTTTATTTTGTCCAGGAAATAGGACGAGCCCTGAGCGGCGCTTTGATGGATTGGGGTCCGGCCGGCTGCTCGGCCGGGCGGCAAACTGTCCTTTTGAGCTAATTATAACAGGAGCGTGTTTGGTTAAGTAAAGCGAAGTGGAGACCTTGAAAATCCTGAGTGAGTGCCGTGTCTGCACGGAGGATCCATCCATTCTTCAAATGCCGTCATCTATTTTAATATCGTGGGTCCAGAAGGGCTTAAAAATGTGTGTGTGTGTGTGGTGTGTGTGTGTGTTTCCGTCTGTGTGTGTGTGTTTCTCTGTGTGTTTCTGTCTGTGTCTGTGTGTGTGTTTCTGTCTGTGTGTGTGTGTTTCTGTGTGTGTGTGTGTGTGTGTTGTTGTTGATGCAGAAACCTTTAGTCTGCACTCTTCACCTCAGTAGCTGAAGTGCTGCTCCGCTGTAACCACCTAAAAGTGCTGTCGACACTCTCACCCCTGGTTCCCTCTTAACCCCCCCCCCGCGCACACACACACACACACACACACACACACACACACACACGCCACAGCAGCTTCCTGTCCAGCTGGGCGCCCTCCAGGTTGGCCGCTGAAGCCAAACAAGAGAGGCGAAACACAGACAATGAAGGGGTTTTTAAGAGCCCCCCTCTCAGTAAAGTTTCAGCTTAGGTGAGTTTAGGGAGCATCAAAAACTTTGTGCTCCTCGTGGAATTTGGTCGGACCCGACTCACGGCGCCACGCGTCACCGTAACAACAGAAGAAACTACAGCATAGCTGAATATTAAAATGGGGGGTGGATCTAAATATTTAACAGATCTATTAGAGCCACCAGCAAATGTTGAGCGTGCGGTCGTGCGGGTCGCTTCTGAAGAACCTTTATTAGGTCCGGTTCAAACGGTGCTGCTGTCGGGCTGCAGACGGAGACACGCCGGTCCTGCACAGCACAGCTGCGTTAACACAACGTGACACATCACTTCCTGCCAACAGAAAGCTAATCATGTTTTCCAGGAGGTGGACTCTCTGGTTCCAGTCCTCCGCCTCTCTGACATCAGGAGCGCCGCAGGCGCCGCTCGCCGGCGCTGCTCGCCGTCTCGCTCCGCGCTTGCGTCAGCAGCAAAGTGGCAGCGCCCCCCACTGATTACGCCCCTGTTCACCTCGCACGCGGCACACGGTGCGTCGTGTACGGCCGGCGCTCCGGTCCTCGCCGTTATTGAGCCGTCACGGGTATCGGAGGTCCCTCCAGAGCGGCGCCAGCTTCGACCTTCAGAGCTGAAGCTCGTCATCATCGACGCAGACTATAACATGAAGGTCCGACATCGCTGCGGCTGCTCTGCGGCGACAGAGGCGGCGTTCAACAGACGCCGCCGGATCCTAAATGTGGAGACGCGTGCTCCGCTCAGGCTGCGCGGCTTCAAAACGCTGGGAATCCTAAAGTCTGTGTATAAAATGAAACGGGGAGCTTATGACTATATTTGGGTTTTATTCGGCAGCGGCGTGCGAAGCCCCCGCTGAGGCGGCGGCGGGCGGCGGCCCACCTGGCGGGCTCTTTGTGCCTGCCTGCGTTTCAAAGCGCCGAGCTTTTCTGACTCCGCCGTGCATCTGCTGACGCCAGCGCGCCTTCCACGTGCGTCCGCGCACGCCTGAGCCCTAATCAAAGGCTTCCTTTGAGGCCCGGCGGCCCTTTGAAGGAGCCGGACCTGCCAGATGGCTGCAGACGGAACCGACCGCTGCAGACCGTTTATCCGGGAGCGGGCCAGAGAGTCCGGCGGCTGCTGCCGCTCCTGGTTAATTACTCCTGCAGGAATGTTTGAGGAGCGAGCTGCTGCGGACGCTCGTCTGCGCCAGCTCAGGCGTTTCGGAGCGTCACCAGGAAGAAAACGCCTTTGAAAGCAGATCCTGCAGGTCCGCGGGCCCATTAGAGCAGAAATCCCAGTTTTAGGCGGAAAGCTGTGACGCAAACGGCTGTAATAATGAATAAAAGGGCTGTAATAATGAATAAAAGGGCTGTAATAATGAATAAAAGGGCTTTCTCCCTCCAGGACGCTTCGCCTGTTTCACCTGATTGTGTCATTAAGTTTAGAAATGTTCAGTCTGGAGTTCAAAGATCTGGGTTTTTATTTACTTATTTGGAGTTATTTCCTGCAGCTCTGGACAGACGGACAAACTCCTGTGTGTGTGTGTGTGGGGGGGGGGGGGGTGGGTGTGGGGGTGTGTGTGTGTGTGTGGGTGTGTGTGTGGGTGTGTGTGTGTGTGTGTGTGGTGTGTGTGTGTGTGTGTGGGTGTTGATGCACCTGCAGAGGTGCAGGCCTCCCAACTGAGATCAGGCTGTTTCACCTCCACCTTTGATGGTTCCTTTGAGAGGACGTTCTAAAGGTTCTAAAGAACAGCAGCGGATCAGAGGCTCCACTTTGACTGTCAAGTTAATCTACTTTCTCTTCCAACAAATGTCATTTTTTGCACCGGAGCAGATCTTTATTTGGGCCTTTAGGCTTCATATAATTATGTGATAATACATTTATGCATGAAAGCGTTTGATTAGATCAGAACTTCCCACAGAGTCACTCTGAACAACTTGTTCCACTGGACTTTCTTCAAGCTTGTTTCCAGCTTTTCTCCCTTTTAGTTTCACATTTGAAAAGAGTCCAAGCAGCAATAATAAGAGAAGATTCCCTGGATCATTTGTTTTAATAGACTCTTATAGCAGAGATGCATCTGCAGGAGGCGCCGTCACGCTCGCTTGTCGGATGACAGGAAAATAATGATTCCAGGAGAAACTGTTGAAATGTCAGAAACCCTTTTCCATCTCAACAACTTTTCCATCCAGCTTTGGAGCCACCGGGAGCGTTCAGAGGCACCAAGGTGCTGCTGCTGTTTCCCACTCTGACATGTTGACTCGACACGTTTAAGCAGCAGCAGCAGTAGCATCAGCAGCATCAGTAGCAGCAGTATCAGTAGCAGCAGTATCAGTAGCATCAGTAGTAGCATCAGCATCAGTAGCATCAGCATCAGTAGCAGCAGCATCAGTAGCATCAGTAGTAGCATCAGTAGCATCAGCATCAGTAGCATCAGTAGCAGCAGCATCAGTAGTAGCAGCATCAGTAGCAGCAGCATCAGTAGCATTAGCATCAGTAGCAGTAGCAGCAGTAGCAGCAGCATCAGTAGCAGCAGCAGCATCAGTAGCAGCAGCATCAGTAGCAGCAGCAGCAGCAGTAGCAGCAGCATCAGTAGCAGCAGCAGCAGTAGCAGCAGTATCAGTAGCAGCAGCATCAGTAGCAGCATCAGTAGCAGCAGCATCAGTATCAGCAGCAGCAGCATCAGTAGCAGCAGCAGCATCAGTAGCAGCAGCAGCATCAGTAGCAGCAGCATTAGCATCAGTAGCAGTAGCAGCATCAGTAGCAGCAGTAGCAGCAGCAGCATTAGCATCAGTAGCAGCAGCATTAGCATCAGTAGCAGCAGCAGCATTAGCATCAGTAGCATCAGTAGCAGCAGCATTAGCATCACTAGCATTAGCATCAGTAGCATCAGCATCAACTGGGACAGATGTGATCCGTCTGTGGAACTTAACCAGCCATGTAACTCGCACGTCTCGCTCACATTCCGGCTGCTGCTTCTTTTGTTTACAATAATCTCTCAAATTAGCCAGGACGGCTGCTCGTCTGCTGGCTGGTCGGGAGTTAATGAGCCGACCGTCACGCCGACCCGCCGACCCGTTTGGGTTTCACTTCATCTCTGCTCAACACATTTGGACCTGTTAAATGGTGACAAGTGCTCTGTGTACCATTGTCTTTGATGACGGAGCAAATCTCTCCTCAGACTCTGGAACGGAAGCTTGATTAAATCCGGCAGTGGCGTGCACGCAGACGTGCACACACGTGCATGTCTGCCGCCCCGTCGCCCCCTCCTGGCTGGTGTCCAGCCACACCAGAACTCTTTGACCTCCAAAGCTGCTGTTTCTGATCCCATCTGCACATTCCAGGACACCAGGCTGCTCCCGCTGCACTGCGACACGTGCGCACGAACACGTGCACGGCACTTTTACCTCCAACATGCACGACTTGTTTCATTAGTAAAATAAGAGCAAAGGATTGAGGACTGAAATGAACTGGATCTCACATCAGGCCCCCCTCAGCCTTTAGCTGCTGCTGCTGCTGCTGTAGCTGCTGCTGCTGTAGCTGCTACTGCTGCTGTAGCTGCTGCTGCTGTAGCTGCTGCTGCTGTAGCTGCTGCTGTAGCTGCTGCTGCTGTAGCTGCTACTGCTGCTGCTGTAGCTGCTGCTGCTGTAGCTGCTGTAGCTGTAGCTGCTGTAGCTGCTGTAGCTGTAGCTGCTACTGCTGCTGCTGCTGTAGCTGCTGCTGCTGTAGCTGCTGTAGCTGTAGCTGCTGTAGCTGCTGTAGCTGTAGCTGCTGTAGCTGCTGCTGCTGTAGCTGCTGCTGCTGTAGCTGCTGTAGCTGCTGTAGCTGCTGCTGCTGTAGCTGCTGTTGCTGCTGTAGCTGCTGCTGCTGTAGCTGCTGCTGCTGTAGCTGCTGTAGCTGCTGCTGCTGTAGCTGCTGTTGCTGCTGTAGCTGCTGCTGCTGCTGTAGCTGCTGCTGCTGTAGCTGCTGCTGCTGTAGCTGCTGTATCTGCTGTAGCTGCTGCTGCTGTAGCTGTAGCTGCTGCTGCTGTAGCTGCTGCTGCTGCTGCTGTAGCTGCTGCTGCTGTAGCTGCTGCTGTAGCTGCTGCTGCTGTAGCTGCTGCTGCTGCTGCTGTAGCTGCTGCTGCTGCTGTAGCTGTAGCTGCTGCTGTAGCTGCTGCTGCTGCTGTAGCTGTAGCTGCTGCTGTAGCTGCTGCTGCTGCTGTAGCTGTAGCTGCTGCTGCTGCTGTAGCTGTAGCTGCTGCTGCTGCTGCTGCTGTAGCTGCTGCTGTAGCTGCTGCTGCTGCTGCTGCTGTAGCTGCTGTAGCTGCTGCTGCTGCTGTAGCTGCTGCTGTAGCTGCTGTAGCTGCTGCTGCTGCTGCTGCTGTAGCTGCTGCTGCTGCTGCTGCTGCTACCTGAATCATCATTTATCTGTCTCTAAAGCTCTTCTAGCAGCTCCGACTAGATGCTATCAGGAATCATTTGAGGCTGAATGAAGCTTCCGATCAGTGAAACTCTGAGGTGTGGAGAACAGCTCCTCGGTTTCATCTGCTCTTTGTTCTTCATGAAGAGGTTGACAGCAGATGGTTCAGTGTGAAAGAGCAGCGGAGCGCAGGAGGCTGGCAGACTCTGGTCTGGATGAGTCCTGGAATACAATGAAGTTATCAGTGATCAGGCTCACCTCAGCTGCCAGCGTCATACATAAAGATAAGGAGGATCTCTGGCTGGCAGCTCTTCTTCTGCCCTGGACTCTCTGGTCCCTTCAGCAGATGGTTAAATGTGAGTGCACTTCACACATGACCAGTAAAGAAAGGCAAAAACAATCTTTCCACCTTCACTCCGCAGCTGTTTCCTCTTAAAAAGCGCTTCCACGTGATGATGTGAGATACATTAGCATTTGACGAGAGGCGCTATCGCTGTTAGCCTTCACGGCCCGGAGATCAGATGCTAAAAAAAGATCATTTTGTGGACCAGTGAAATAAAGGCGCTGTCTTGTGTGGGACCATTTTATGGTGGGATTATGGTGAACAGTAGAAATGTGCTACTGTACATTGTTGTTGCACAGGCAGGAGAGTCGGAGCAGCTCGATAAGGCTCAGGGTGTTAAAGCCTGAGCTGAAATCAATGAACAGGGAGTGTAGGTGTAAATGTGATGAATGCTGCTGGCATCCAGCTCCAAAACAGCCTATAGAAGCCTATAACATTTCTTTAAATTGGATTTGACTTATGCAACGTGAACAGAAATAAACAATTCAGAGACGATTTGAAAGAGAAGCAATGAGGTTTGTTTTATGGCCGCTCCAAAAATGGCTCAGAAGAACCAGCGAAATCCCCCCGTCGTCCCCATCCAGAGCCGGAGCAGCTCCCCACTGATGGATGCAGCTAAACTGCATCTTTAGCGTCATTTACTCCGGGCTAACGCAGCCCGAGGACATCCAGCAATTGTTAATAATCCTCTCGGTTCCCACAACGGAGAAAGAGAACAAAAGGAAGCGGGAGCGATTCAGTGCTGATACCGAGGAGGCGTCCGTCCTCCAGGAGGGGGCAGAGGGTGCGTGTCGCCTTCGCTGGCGTTTGTCTGAAAACACTGAGCCGGTCTGTGATTCCAGAGAGGAAATTGTGCTGCGGGGCTGCCTGGGGGGCGTCGGCAGTGAAGGATGCTGTTCTGGAATGAATGTTGTGGCTTAAGTTTGGAGATTGGCTCCAGAGGAGCGGAGGAAATTACACTTTTGGCAATTTAAGGTGATCGGCTTCAATAGGAAGGTGAAGAAAAACCTTTTACTTGCTTCCATCATCATCCGAAACCAACATGTCGGGTACCTCCTGGTCCCGAGTCGGTTGGACTCCACTGGTGTTCTGGGCCTCACCTGTGTCCCTGCTGACCTCTGAGGCTACTGTAGACTCACATCTACTAGATCTGGCCAAAGCCTTTTAGGTGGACCCTCGGAGGGTTGATGGTTGAACCAGCGGTGACGGTGATGGTGGAGTTTGGTGCCCTCGGAGCAGGAGCTGCTCATGATGATGATGATGATGGTGATGATGATGATGATGGTGATGATGATGATGACGGTGATGATGATGATGATGATGATGATGGTGATGATGATGCCAGAGCTGGAGCAACATGTCAGGTGCTTGATCACTTGGGTTTCCTCTGCTCCCTGGTGTAGAAGCCATGCAGACATTCCACAAGTTAAACTTTTGTTAACAGTTAGCTTCACAGCAGAATTCTCCCCCCCCCCCCCAGAACATTAAGAAATTTGCAAGGGATGAATTAAATTTGAATTAGATTATTTTTTACAGCAACTGTTATCATTTTCTCTCTGTAGGAAATGAAACGAAGGCTAAATTTCCACCTCCTGTTTCTGAGGAAACAATAAAAAGAAGCCTGTGTGGTTCGGTCGGGGGCATCTGAAGCAGCTGCTGCATTCAGACCGGAGGGGGGGGAGCCCTCACCTTATCTCACCCTCTGCAGAATGTCATTAGGGGGGAGGGAGCAGCCTCCCTCCTCCTTTACCTGTGGCCTCCTCTCTGCTGGAGGTGGGAGATGGATCGGTCAAGGTGACCCGGTCGGCTCGGTTTCATTTCAGTTATTTTCACCCCCTGATGCTGTTTTTCACGCTTGTTTTGTTCTGTCAACTTAAACTCTGCTCTCCCAGGAGGAGAACTCCTTCTCCAGCATCTTCTCCAGCCCCATCATGCTTCCGGCCACAGATGCCTCGTTACACGCGGCCGGCCGACCCTCGTCCGTGTAGCAAAAGAGGAAATTAGCGGCTCGTCTGTCAGATTCGGCTCCAGTTGCCAGAAACGCAGCAGCCGAACCAAAAGATCTCTCACGTGCAGCCGGATTAGAAAGTAATCTGGGAAAGTTATAAAAGTTCTTCTCTGTTGGTTCCGAGGGAGTCTAACCAGTCCGGAGGTTCCCGTGGCCCCCAGGCCTGAGGGGCCGTTTATGGGAATCGTCTCGGACTCAACAGGACTTTTCCTCAGCCCGGGAATGTGGGTTCAGAAGCAGCCGTCCTCCTGCTCCGCCCCTCTCCTGAGGCCGTCCTCCTGCCCCGCCCCTCTCCCGAGGCCGTCCTCCTGCCCCGCCCCTCTCCCGAGGCCGTCCTCCTGCTCCGCCCCTCTCCTGAGGCCGTCCTCCTGCTCCGCCCCTCTCCTGAGGCCGTCCTCCTGCCCCGCCCCTCTCCGGAGGCCGTCCTCCTGCCCTGCCCCTCTCCCGAGGCCGTCCTCCTGCTCTTCCCCTCTCCTGAGGCCGTCCTCCTGCTCCGCCCCTCTCCCGAGGCCGTCCTCCTGCCCCGCCCCTCTCCCGAGGCCGTCCTCCTGCCCCGCCCCTCTCCCGAGCCGTCCTCCTGCTCCGCCCCTCTCCTGAGGCCGTCCTGGGCTGCAGCACCACCCAGAGGAACGGCTCCGCCCCTGAGGTGATCAATCCTGAGCCCAGGCCAGGATGACGGGAGAGGCGGAGCCACCCCGAAGGTCGCGCACACAAAGATGCTGAGGTTGAAAACATGCCGTCTGCGTGGGAAAAGGAGGCCTCGCTAATGCCCCCCCCCCCCCCCCCCCACACACACACACATATCCGCACTAACGAGCCGGGCTGGGAGCGGACAGCGATGCCGACTCATCGGAATGTGATGGAACGCAGGCGGGAGCGTCGCTGCGTCGTGGGGCTGTTTTCAGAGGAATGAGGAGCGTGTGGACGCAGGGCTGCACACGTGATGGGGGGGGAATGTGTGTGGAGGTATGTGTGTGGAGGGGTGTGTGTGTGTGTGTGGAGGGATGTGTGTGTGGAGGTGTGTGTGTGTGGTGTGTGTGTGTGTGTGTGTGTGTGTGGAGGTGTGTGTGTGTGTGGAGGGATGTGTGTGTGTGGGGGTGTGTGTGTGTGGAGGTGTGTGGAGGTATGTGTGTGTGTGTGTGTGGGGGGGGGGGGAGGTGTGTGTGTGGGGTGTGTGTGTGTGTCCTTAGACGTCTCTGCCCTTCTGGTCCTAATCCCACATAAATGGAGCATATAATCAGAGTCTGGATCAGCGGCAGCGTCTAATTGGCGGCGATGAGCCGACGGCTGTGGGAGTCGACCCCGCGGCGGCGGCGACCTCCGTTTGGACCTGTACCGCCCCCCCGCCCCTCTATCAGGGCGCCAGTGCGGGGTTTATCGTAAGCTCGGGAGCGCCGTCGGATGTGAGCGGCTGAACGTCCTGATTCCCTTTCATCTCCTCTCCGTCTGTCTTCGCTTCATCTCGGCTTCGCACGGCCGTCGTGTCGCATCATCGACGCTGAAACGACGGCGCTTCCTCGGCCTCGCCGTTCCCACGTCACACCTCCCGTCCTCCTCACGCGGATCAGCTGACAGCCCAACAACAGACTGGTGCCGCTCACCACTCGGCCGTCCCAGAAACCACTTCTGGACACTGGAGCTGCTCCTGCTGGGACCTGGTCCAGTTCTGTCTCCGCTGGAGGCGGAGCTCCGTCTTCACAATTTCAAACGGCATTTTTAAGGCGCTTGTCCTAAGGATTCATCTCCCAATCGCACCCCCACGAGCACCTTCAGCTCCGGCTGGATCTCATCACAGCTCCACCCCCCCCCCCCCCCGTGCTCCTCTCTGATGAGTATCGATCGGCCCGCTGGACTCTCAGATTCAGGATGGACAGCACCAGGAACTGGAGTTTGGGTTTTGATGGAAGTATAAAAGAGGGACGGGGAGACAAAAGGCTGGGGGGGGGATCAAAGCCATTGGGCCTCAGTATTCAGCCTGTGTTCCGGCTCCCACCTCGGCACCGCATGATGTGGAGATGAAGCGGGAACGCTGACGTGGCTCCAGATTCCCTCCCCGCCTCCTCTTCCCCTCGGTGATGCTGCGGAATGATCGAGAGCCCCCCCATCAATGAATACAGGGCCTGATGGAGTGCACGTGTGAGCGTGCTCGGCTGCACACGTGGGGGACTGAACACGCTGTTGTTCCACGTGTGTGTGAGAACTCCGGCAATTTATCCCCCCCCCCCCCCGGCTCCTGGGGGGAAACTCTTTGATTGCCTTGGTCTTATTTTCTGCTCCGAATTCCTCCCCCCTCTCTGTTGTCTCCCCCTCTCTCTCCCTCCCCTCCTCTCCCTCCCTCTCTCCCTCCCCCCCCCCTCTCCCTCCCTCCCCTCTCTCTCCCTCTCTCTCCCTTCCTTTCCCTCCCTCCCTCTCTCCCTCTCCCCCTCCTCCCTTCCTCCCCCTCTCCTCCCCTCTCTCCCCCCCTCCTTCCTCTCCCTCCCCCTCCCTCCCCTCTCTCTCCCTTCCTTTCCCTCCCTCCCTCTCTCCCCCTCTCTCCATCCTTTCCCCCTCTCTCTCCCTCCCTCCCCTCTTTCTCTCTCCCTCCCTCTCCCCCTCCTCCTCCCCTCCTCTCTCTCCCTTCTTCTCTTTCCCTTCCTTTCCTCCTCCCCCCTCCCCTCTCTCTCCCTCTCCTCTTCCTCTTCCCCTCCCCTCCCTCCTCTCTCCTATCTCTCTCCCTCTCTCTCCTCCCTCCCTCCCCTCTCTCTCCCTCTCTCTCCCTTCCTTTCCCTCCCTCCCTCTCTCCCCCTCTCTCCTCCTTTCCCATCTCTCTCTCTCCCTCCCCTCTTTGTTCTCCCTCCCTCCTCCCCCCCTCTCCCTCCCTCCCCTCTCTCCTCCCTTCTCCCTCCCTCCCTCTCTCCCCCTCTCTCCCTTCCTCTCCCTCTCTCCCTCCCTCCCTCCCCTCTCTCTCCCTCTCTCTCCCTCCTTTCCCTCCCTCCTCTCTCCCCCTCTCTCCCTTCCTCTCCCTCTCTCCCTCCCTCCCTCCCCTCTCTCTCCCTCTCTCTCCCTCCTTTCCCTCCCTCCCTCTCTCCCCCTCTCTCCATCCTTTCCCAGCTCTCCGGGAGCTTCTCCCTCTTTTCTGTCCTCCTGCAGCTCAGAATGAGCTCAAATCCTCAGATTTGTCCTCAAACTGTCGTCGCTGCCGCTGCACCTGATGGATCCGATCAGTAAAGCCCCTGTGATCAGAACCACGTTGGACTCTGAGGGGTCCAGAGGAGCGAATCAGAGCCTAAACACTGGGACCCTCTCAAAGAGGGGGACCTCCAGCGGACGACCAAACACCAACAAGAACATTTGAATACAGGATTTCCTCTACGGCTCCAACTGGGAAAACAAATGTTTGATTATGTTTCAGCTGGTTGTTTAGGGTGTTGGTACCAGTTAAGGCTCCAGACGGTTAGGGTTAGCTCTCAGAACCCAGAGCAGGAACCAGAGCAGGAACCAGAGCAGGAACCAGAACAGAACCAGAGCAGGAACCAGAGCAAGAACCAGAGCAGAACCAGAGCAGGAACCAGAGCAGGAACCAGAGCAGGAACCAGAGCAGAGGTAATGTGAGCTAGCTAACAGAACACTGGAGAACCTGAAGATGCTCCTGAAGCTGGTCTGCTTGCGCGTGCTGTTTTTGTTGGGAATCTTTTCCTTTTCCTGCTCTACTGACGGGAACGTTTATCTGATGATGGATGCGGATGCCTTAAATCCCCGTTGTCGTGATTCTGTCAGGAGATCACGTAGATCACGTGTGAGGAGTCGGTAAATCATCATGTCCAACGTATCAACGGTGCTGCAGCTTTATGGGTTCACTCTGGTGTGATTTGAATCAGAAACCTTCCACACAGATGAATAATTTAAAGTTCTCCACCTCTGTTACATATTTCATTCTTCTTCATTTCCCTCTTGCTTAAATGTTCTTTTTTCGTTAGGTCATAAAACGAAGCCTCCTCCTGTGCAGCGTCACATCATTTACTTTAGTCCTGGTGGCATCTTCTCAGAACCTTCTCCACCTCTTGGTCCATGTTCACCTTGGGTTCCAGTTTATGTTGAGCCTTTCTGTTTCTGGGCAACATTTATTGAAACTCAGCCCAAAGCTGCTGCGATGGAGCCACCTGAGGAACAGCACCAGGAGACCAAGGTGACGAGTCAGAAACGTGGACGGAACCGACCCTCCTGCTGGCTTCGGTGGTTTCAGCAGAGAGGTTTTCTACGCTGTAATGAAGCTGTTCCTCAGAGGGAACCCAGGTCATTAAATCCCCACTTTAGTCCATCTGGTCTGGTTTGAGCGGACAGCAACAGACTTTCCCTCAAGCTGTTTCTGCAGCCTTACAGGAAGGATGTGATTAGATCCTGCTGGTTGGGAAGGGAGCGCCAGCACGTCGATATCGGGCTCACCAAGCAGACGGAAACACTCTTCTGATTAATCGGGAGCTCTTGAGGAACCAAGAGGAGGCTGTTGACCTCTAACGAGCCCTGATCCCGTCCTGACCCCGTCGATGCAGCATCTCGCTGGGTTCTGATGCTCCTCCGTCAGAAGGTCAAACGGCTCCGCTGCCCTTTGCTCACAACGATTCTCTGCTAATTGCTCGTTGTCACAAAGGCCAGAAGAATTTGTCAAAATGTTGCTCACACAAACTGCTTGATGGGGCTAAATTATTAATTAGCGCCACGTTCCCGACCTCGTGGGGCTGTTTGGAGCGACGTTCTCCTGCTCCTGCTGGTCTCCTGCTGGTCTCCTGCTGGTCTCCTGACGCTCCCACAGCTTCCCCACACTGGGAACCTTCTCCTCCCTTTATCCTGCTGCTGCTCTGCTCTCATGTCCGTCACTCCCAGCGACCCTTCTGCTCCAGAACACCAACGTTTCCGTGTTCGCCGCTCCTTTGTTTTCCGGATAATTCCAGGGTTTCCAACCTTCCCAGCTCATTGCACCCTGTTGTAGTCCTGCTATAAATGAGGAAAGGTCTTTTCTCGTTTAGATGAACGTGTTTGATCTTCAAGGTCTTCAGCTCCCTCTCTCTGCTTCCTAATCCCATCGGATCCCATTTATCCGTCATCTCTGAACATCTGTTGGTGTCCCGATCACTCATCTTCACCTTCTTCTCACTTCTCCATAGCAACTGCTGAGGGAGATGCAGCAGATGGCCAGCCGACCGTTCGCCACCATCAACGTCGCCTTGGAGACGGAAGAGGAGCCGCCTGACCTGATCGGAGGGAACGTGAAGGTGAGCAGAACCCCAGAGATCTCCCAGTTTCCCGAGCTGACAGGAGGCCTCCTCCATCATGGGGGGGGCGTCTCTGCCGTCGTGACACATTCCACACGCACCGTCTGTTTCACGCCACCTTTGGTCAGATTCCATCAGACGGCTCCAGTTTGAAGTGTAGTGAAGGTCGGCTCCACCTAACGAGGGCCCATTTTCCAGGAGCGATGATGATGATGGTGATGATGATGGTGATGGTGGTGGTGGTGGTGAGGAGGAGGAGGAGGAGGAGCCCTTTATCTCTGCTCTTCCTGTCCACGGCCAGGGAGATCTAGCGATAATGAATCGAGTTAACCCCGGTGTTAAATACATGCAGATGGGATTAAAATAGTCCAGATTAAAACTTGAGTGAGAACCGGAGGTGTTTGGGAAGACCACGGAAATGGGAGCCCACCGGGAAAACTGATAAAAACGGGCTTCATTTGCTTAAAGAGCCTCATTTCGCTGGACAGAATTCCAGAAGTAGCAGGAAGCACCCAGAGGGTCAATGGGGGTGTGGCGCTCTGACCCGACGGTGCCACCAGGTTACGCTTTGATGATTAAAATCGGAAGGTGGATTTAGTGGGATGGAGAGAAGTTTGGCCCTGATGGGAGCTGATGAAGAGCTCAGGAGCTGATGAAGGCGCCTTTGTATTACTCCTCTCACCCTTTCTTCCAGGGTGGTCTTTGATCTTCTCTATTTCATTTCTTTCTTTGGTTCTTTTTCATCTTCTGCCAACGTTCCTTTCTTTTTATTTATCTTTGTTTGAAGTGCTCTTAACGTCTTCAGACTGTTCTTCTTCATGTGTTCATTCATTGGACCTGAACAGCTCTCTTCTCCGTGACGTTCTCCATTTAAGTCCTCCTTTCTCCATCTTCTCCACCCAATGCAGCTGTGTCTCTCCTCTAACATCTGCTTCTGCTGGCTTTGTTGAGAGCTCCGCCCCTTCCTCCGCCCCTGCTCTACCTTTCCTCTTTCTTCCATTCTTCCTGGATGCTTCTCCCTCTCCATCAGAGCAGGAGAAGCCCCGGAGCAGAGATCCAATTTAGATCTTGCTCCTCAGCTCTCTGTGCCTTCAGCAGCTCAAATGTGGAGCTCCCACTATCCTATCTGCGCCGCCCCGGATTGGAGGAGCAGGGCAGGTTTTCCTCCTTGTTTCCAGGCGCTTTTATCACACGGCTACAGCGGCGTTGGAGCGGCGGTGGGTGCACGAGGCTGCGCGACGTGCTGGAGATCATTAAAGTTGTTTATAGCCTGTGTGGAAGCCCAAAGTTCCTCAGCAGATGAGATATATTCACTGTGCTGCTGCCAAATGGAGCCCGTGGCCTCGGCATCACGGCCACATGATTACCGCTGCGACGCCTCCCGCTCCGCTTTTATTTACTGATACCGTCGGGTGAGAAATGGGACGTGTCGCACAAAAAGTGATGGGAGGCGACCGAACCTTCTGGTTTATCTGACGCCGTGCCGACGCCTTTCCTCACCTCAATTCTCTGTTACCCTGAATTGGAGGCATTTGTTTGTTTGTTTATTTATTTTAGATCGGTGCCGCTAAGATCACCCTGATTTGAACGTGGCGGGTCGCCACGCCACCAGGGAAGCTAGCTTATCTTATTTTAAGAAATGTTTAGGGTGAACTTGGAGCCGGGCGAACAAGGTTCCTATATTTAAGGTGTGAAACCCTCTGAGGTAACGAAGGTCCTGTTTTGCAAGAATAGTCGTTAAAAGAACGAATTTCTGTTTGTGTCCAAACTCGTGGCGGACAGAGGGAGGGAAGCCCCCCCCCCCCCCCCCCCGGAATGAGACTCGTTAGGCTGTAACTCGGCGTAGGAAGCTGAAGCTGCTCCTGCGGCGATGTTGCGTCCACGCTCTCGACACCGGAAAGATCAAGAAAATGATTCGAGGAGGGAAAAACTTTCTGGTCTTTTAGCACAAGCGCGGGCTCGCTAGCAGCGGGCGCCGTTGCCGGGTCGCGTTTGGACGACTTTCTGGTGGATGCCAGTTGAAAGCGGTCGCACCTGCTGAGTCAAACGGGAGCTGAAACGGCGGCGGCGGCGGCGTCTCGCCCGCATCCGTGCGTGCGTGTGTGTGTGTGCGCGTGTGTGTGTGTGTGTGTGTGTGTGTGTGTGTGTGTGTGTGTGGGCCCTGCAGAGGTCCAGCACGCTGGGCTAATTACTGGAGGTAATTTAGCAAACCTTGTGGCTCTGCGCCTGGCCGGTCTAGATAACTGTCCCTGGTGCTGGGGTGGGGGGGGTGGGGGGGTGAGGGGGAGGATCCAGCTCTGGAAGACAAAAGCATCTTCTGAGGATGTTTTATTTCCCTTTCTAAACGCAACCTCTGAAGAACCCACCAGGTTTGGAGACCATCTCAGGGAGCATGAATCCCATGTGAAGGAGTTCCTGGATTCTTCCCTCCCCTCTCACCTTCCCGTGGACCCGCGGCCTCCAGACGCTGCTGAGCCTGGAGATTTGCCTCCAACGTCTCCGACTCTTCCCGTGTTTGACGTTTCACTGTCCAGTTTGAGTCTGTTGGTGAGAAATGAGCACGTAAACAAGCGGGAGCCTGGAAGCAGCTGGAAGCTGCTGGAGTGGAAATTGGACTTGGCAGACAAATCTCACAACAGCCTCAAGCTAGAAAATTAAAAGCTGCCACTCTTCTTCCTCCGCTTCCCCCCAGTTTTTGTGATTAGCTTAGCACTGCTATCCCCCTGCGTCTGGGCCAGGAATACGCTCCTGCCCGAGGCATCAAACACACCTTTGTCCCGGAGCAAAGCCGGCGTGTCCGGGCGATCCCGGGAAGGTCAGCATCCTCCTTTCATTGTGTTTTTGTACTTTTTGAGTTTTTTTCCACCAACGGATCAAAAGCGGCAGAAATTAGCCAAGTGTGACATTGGAGCGGCTCGTAGCTGTCGGAATGGTTTATTCCCATTTCCCAGCCATCCGTGAACGCTCCATGTAATGATCCTGTGCTGTGATTTTGAAAACGGATGAAACGATGCTCGGCGTGCGCGCTCGCTCGCTGTCCTCTCTCCTTATTGAGTCATCAGTCACTCGTTGCGTTGAGATTATTGTTTATTGCCGTCAGTGTCGCTTCTGTCTGGAATTCTGTCTGGAATGAAGAGAAACGGCCGCTTGCTGCTTTTTAATGAGCCCGTTTCCATCGGATCTGTTCCCACCCGTCTCGTGGGTGATCCCAGATCCTGCGTGTCCACGTCAAACAGCCTCCTGCTGCATTCCAGGGGGACTCAGATGCTCGGGAATCAGCCCGTTTTCCCCCGCTGCAGGTTTTTTAATTACATTCCAGTAAGTTTGACGTGTTCATCTATTAAAGTAGCAAAGACAACCTGACGTGGAATAAATACAGTAATGAAACACGCGTGACAACAATTAACTAACGAACTAACCTAATTCAACATCTAACTTTAAAAACGAGTGTGATAAACGTGTTATTAAGTGTGGCCGGAATGTTTTATCTCAAGATTTAATTTAACAGAATCATCCAAACGCTCCTGTGTAAAATCGCCTTTTCCTCTTTTTTCCTTTTTTTCCTTTTTTTCTCCTCTTTTTCCTTTTTTTTCTTCTTTTTCCTTTTTTTTAAATAATTACTGGTTGTTTGAGGCTGTCAATCTTCTGTCTTGTTTATGGTTTTTATTATTGCATTTTGAAACTATAATTGAACGTTGCTGAAACGTCCGTCCAAACACAATTAATGTAAACAGGAATTCAGAAATGTTTTGATGAAATTAGCTCTGCCCCCCCCCCCCCCCCCCCGGAGGCGTTCCTGCGTCCGCGGCTCCAGTCTGGAACGCTTGGTCCTCCTCCGCATGATCAGACGTTCAGCAGATGTTTTCCAGCAGGTATCCTGAAGTGGGGCTCGTGCTCAGGTGTGCGGGGGCGCGGGGGCGAGGGGGTGCGGGGGCGAGGGGGCGTGGCCTGCTGCCTGCTTTAGAACAAAGATGCAGCTTTTTCATGCAGCCGAACAAATCAGGCTGAAAAACAGAAACTGTCGGGTCTGATTGTAAAACCAAGACTCCTGTGTTACACCTTTAGGTTCACTGATCTCACACACACACACGCACACACACACACGCACACACACATGTTGGGAGTGTGCACGAGGGGCAGGTGTGGGGAGTGGGCCAGTAATAATATTCAGGCTCTGACCTATTTTACACAATTATTCTGGTTCCGTCTCTCTGAGGTTCACCTTTCATACCAGCAGCACACACACGCTGTCACACAGGTAGCTGCAGGGCGTGAGTATGTGAGCGTGTGTGTGTGTGTGAGCGTGTGTGTGTGAGCGTGAGCGTGTGTGTGTGAGCGTGAGCGTGTGTGTGTGAGCGTGTGAGCGTGTGTGTGTGTGTGTGACCAGGTCATGTTTCACCATCAGCTTGTGGAGCTTTTAAAAGAACAGACGTAAAGGTTCTGATCCAGTTC